>NC_056746.1:897471653-897510793 GCF_019279795.1 Protopterus annectens
GGGGGACTAGTTCTGATTTCTTTTTGTTGATAGTGCAAGCCCAGGGAGGTCAGTAGGTCCTGTACAAAAGTCAGGTGCTGTAAAAGCTTTTCCTGACTGCCTGCCTGAATCAGGCAATCATTTAATTATGGGTAAATTTGAATATTTGTCTGCAAAAAGCAATGGCAGGAGGCAGGCATTTTGTGAAGACTGAGCAGTGGATAAACCAAAGGGAAGCACAGAGAACTGAAAGTGCATAGATCCTGCCCTGAAACGTAGGTATTTCCTGCATGATTCGCTGCTTGACAAGTGTAGGTAAGCCTCTTTTAGGCCTGGGGTGGCTAACCAAGCATCCTTGGAAAGCATTGGTAGAAGCTGCTGGAGGGCAAGCATTTTGAATTTTGGTATCAATAGAAAGGTGTTCAGAATGGATAGATAGAGGATGGGGCACTATGTGCCCTCTTTTCTGGGTACCAGGAAGAGTTTGGAGTAGAAACCTTGGCCCATCTGTTCTGCAGACACATGCTGTATTGCCCCCTTGGAAAGCAGGGAAAGGACTTGCTTTTTGGCCTCTGCCCACTGGTTTGGAGGAAGATCTGGAAACCCTTTTGGGGTTGGCGAAGTGTGGAAATAAAATTTGTATCCCTGGGACACTACGTTGAGGGAGTGTTTTCATCCTAGGGCCACAAGCAGGTGGGCAGAGGTAAGGGGTGGAGCTGTAAAGTCATTGCGAGTTCACTACCATAAGGGTGTGGCTTTGCACTCCCAGGTTTTGAAGAGGAGGAACTCCATTGCTTAGTTCTCTGCATTCCCTGGGGCTGCTGTTTAGTGGGGGGGGGGTCTACTTCACCTGGGTCTGGGCTCAGCTGGCCTGGAGGAGGCAGGGAAGGACCAGTGCTTGGAGGGGCAATGCCTACTGAACCTCAGAGGCTGGACCTGTAAGACGTCTGTCTGCACAGATTTAGCTTTTTCTTCCATTTTTTTTTTTAAGACATCTTCTGCCTTGGTGCCAAATGCGTTGTCTTTGTTCAATGGTGCATCCAATAATTTGGATTTGACATGGTCTGGCAAGGTCTGTTCCTTAAGCCAAGCATACCTTCTAAGGACAGAAACAGTGACTGCTGCCCTGCAAGATGCTTGCTGGGCATCAAAGACACACTGCAAGGTGTGCTTAGTTACTTGACTTGTAGAATGCATTAGCTCTTGTAATTATTTTCTACACAAGCAGGAAAGGAAGATATTTTTTGTTTGAGGAGTTCCATGGTATGCTGCTGCTATTTCAGCATGTGGAACTGAATTTAATGTTCGAATAGCAAGAGTAGCAGAAGTGTATACTTTTTTACCCAATCTGTCTAAAGCTAGAGAATTCCTGCCTGAGGGGGTGGGATTATTAGCTGAAGGTGCTTTAATCCCTTTAGGTTCTTGAGAGATGCCCCCCGGGTCAGCAGTAATATTTGGAAAAGAAATTTGTGAAGTCAGGGACTCTAATACTGGTCAGGTTTTCCTGGGAGCAGGAGGAAGGGTGTCAGGAGTCAAACTGGATTCCATAAAAACATCATCCAGGACAGGAGGAATAGCCAAAGGTCTGTGCTGTGATAAAATTAAGAATTCCCAGTCTCCCTTTTTTGACTGAGGATAGTCTTGATATTCCCATTGGAAATGCTCCCTTAATGTTTGAAGGGTTCCCCAAATGAAAAATCCTTGAGTGGAGAGGCAGAAGGAATGGATTCCTCTGCATCAGAATCCTCATAAGCAGAGGGGGTTGCATGCCTTCATATTCAGATGCATCAGAGTCATCAGACTCCTGTTCAGATAAATCTACTGGGGACAAGTCTCTTTCTTTTGGAAGGGGTAGCCTGGCTTCCTCTAATAAGCATAAGGTCTTCCACCATTGCATTTGAGATTGAGGCAAGGAAGCAGGTGCCTGAGCCTGGGTCGTTTTTGTGGGTGTGGTTCATACCCTGGGCCTTAAAAACTCTGTAGTTTTAGAAAGAACGGAAGATGCGAAAGTAGTCAGTGTCAAGTATCGGTAGTGCGAAGTACTTCCTCGGAAGTGGGTGCCTGTTCATCGGCTCTGGACCCATCCAAGGTAGAGACATCCGCAGGATCCGTAGTCGAACAGTCTTGCTGCATATTGCACTCTGAAAGGGTTTCAGTGGCGGCCTGCGAAACCACAGAAGCAGGCATCAGGGGCTGTGAAAGTGCCTCTTTGAAGATTGGAGAACTGACTACTAGCTTAGTGGAAGCTAAGTCGGCAGTTTCAGACTTGTTTGATCTGTCTGTCTTTATCCTTACTTTTTTTTGGAAGACCGGTAGTTGGATGGCTTACCGAAGCCATATCAGAATTCGAGGTCTGAGAGCGAAAATATCTAGCTACAATAAGGGCCTGACTATGTATAGTTCTGGTACTGAACAAAGCACAAAAGCAACAGTGGGGGACACTGTGGTCTGGGCCTAAACAGGTGACGCAGTAAGAGTGGAAATCTGTGTGTGGTATTTGCTTTCCACAATCGAGACAACTGTTAACTTTTTCTGACATCAGTTAGAGCAAGAAAAAAGGATCCCCAATGGGGTACTCAGCCTTACAAGGCTTCAACTTCAATTCAGAAACGAAAACTCAGGTAGTGGCCAAACGACACTCGTGTGACCTGCTTCTGCTTCGGGCTCCTCGGCAAGAAAGACTGATGTAATGGTGTCGACTGCCTAATTTTATACCACTGACAACCTGACGTCAGTCCTGGATCGACAGCAACCGATGCAGAAATACTAAGCCTCTGGTATTGGGGCCGACTGAGGGCTACCCCTGGCAGGAGAACCCAAATGTGAGAACTGCAACAGTGAAACACGAAGAACACCTGCCTGCTCATTGTTCTGATGTGATGTAAGCAGGTATACATCTGGTAACTTCATCTTCTGATCAAGTCTACAAATCTGTCTGGATTCAGGCTGCTAGATTGTGATACACTTCCCTGTGGTACATTTGGATGGGGGCATATGGCTGAAGTATTCCACAGCAGAGGTATTTTTGCCAGCAGTGAATTTAACAGCCAAGTAATGCAGAGTGCCATGGTTACAACTTCAATAACCAAGGGAATGGGGGGGGCATGGAAAGTAGTGAGTGTTGGGCTTAGTTTACATTACATGCTTATGTAACTACATGTAGAAGTGTGCAACATGAAAAATTCTGCATGCTGTTGTATTCACTCTGCTTTATACATGTATTTTAGGCAAAGTTTCCTAAACACTGCAAATGAGATGAACTGTCTACACAGTAATAAAGGCACTGTACACTGCATTATGACTAAAACTTCCACTGGGCAGTCTGTTGCAGACACTTGCCATGCAGCCTCTAGGTGTCTTGGGAGGCAATGGAAATATTTCTCACATGTTCATTTGATTACTGAAGCCAAGGGCATGGTGCTGCATGTTTCTCTTTACTTGGAGTGAATATGCAAGAGTCCTATACCTCTGCCCCTGAATTTCACTTCAGCAATGTGTCCCCAACCAAATTTACTTCTAAGTGTCTCGCCACTTAGACTGAACCCAGTATGTCCTTGCGCAGCATCCATTCATGAAGACTTGACAATGATCTCAGCCTGTCTGCTGCCACATTCTGTACTAAAGAAACACAGCCAGAGAAACATCTGTGGCTATAACCCCAAGCCTGTTTAGCCATCTTCCTAACCAAGGAGTTTCTCACCTTGTATATAGACATCACGACTGTTAAAAGTCTTCACCTGCAAATAACTGTCATTTCCCCTGATTTGTATATTTTCTCTCATCCCCTCTAGTCCTTTTGCACCCAGAGTTCCCCCCATATGAGCTCCCCATGTTAAGCCACGGGAGTCTGTACCAAGAGTTACTGAGCCTGAAGGGCATCCCTTCTGTGCGATGAACACTGCTGGGTCCACCAAAAGAAGTTTTTCTACACAGAAGTAAGGAATCCTTTGCTGCCAAATGGTGAATGTGGGGACACAGTCTCTCAAGAACCAGTGGAATGTCCTCAAGTGCAAGTACATAAAGGGACCATCAAAATGCATGTGGCCATCTACTGTCAGACTTTCTGGACTGTGAATGTCACTATCAACGTGGTCCTTCAACTCTTCCACCATCTTCCGGGTGAGGAACACACCACCAAGAGGTATCCAAGTACTGGCTTAGGAAAGAGACAAAGGAAAACTGAGAGGACTTCTCCCTGCTGACAGTCTCAAGTCCCAGAAACAATGCAGGGTGAAATTCAAAGGTGTGTGAAACCTGTTTAGGACTCTTCTAGCATCAGGCAATCGATTAGGTAGGAGTAAACATGAATACTTTTTGTCCTGAAAAAGTAATCGCTTGAGCAAGACATTGTAAATCTTGCAGCATGGTGGTGAAGTCAAAGAGCAAGGCAGTGAATTATCTTTCCCCTGCTGTACATCTTGGGTACTTTTTGTGGGTTTTTTTTGGCAGAGAACTTGCAGCTATGTATGTTAAGTCTAGTTTCACCATGAAGTCCCCTTGTGGAATGAATGGTAGAAGTCCTTGAACTGTGAGCATCTTGAACTTGGGGATCTTTAAGAACTTATGTGCAAAAGATCCAGAATGGGCCCATAGGGCCCTTTTCTTTGAGAGTCTGGATTATAATCTAGCGCTGACCTTCCTTAGCGGAACATCTTCTACAGTTCCTGTGTCTAAAGTGTTACAGAACTTGTGGAATGAGCTCCAGATGTCATTGGGAACTAGAATTCCCCTGAACTTAGGGTTTTTTTTTCTCCTAGGACTTGAAGCCTGCTCCCATTCCTTAGGTTTAGAACCCATATATATTAAGCAAAAAAAAAATGTTTTTCTACAAAGACAAGCACACAATGTTTTGACTTTGTGAGGGGTGGGGGTGTCAGGTTTGACAGTAAGGAAGAGAGGGATGGGGTGCTCTAAGGGGAGAGGTCAGCCTGGCTTAGTCGTGGCTGATTCTTCTGCAGCTCTGGGGTACCCCAGACTTCTCCCTGGGCTCGTCTTCCAGACCTTTTACATTTTCCCTTTACCAGATTTGGTGGACTCTGGACTGCTCTGGAAGGCCAGATCCTGGCAGGTAAGCTTTTGGTACACCTAGTGTATCAAGGGCACTGCTCTCAGTCATTTGAGAAATGGTTCCTAGTAACAGCAGAGACTGCACCCTTGCTAACATTCAGTAACACCACTGCTGGATCAGCCAAAAGACTTCTATAGGTACTAGAGTGTCCTTCACCCTATAAAAACAGTCATGCTTAAGAGGAGGAAAGAAATCAGGCTCCAGTGATTCATTTTGAAACGAGTCTTCCAGGACTTTTTTTTTTAAAGGGGAGCTGGACTCCAAATGTTTTTCTATCTCAGGCTTCTTGCACAACAAAAGACATACAACTTTTAGCCAGCTGGAATAGTTAATCAGAAGCAGCCTAGAGCAGCAACCTATGTTGCACCTGTTAAATGTTTTGTGCCTCTCATGATCAGAAACTGTAGCTCAAGGCCTCAGATCATGGTCAAGGATTTGAGATTTCAATGTGGTTACTGGTAACTTCCTCAAAAATCCTTCAGCCTTCCCCTTCAAAAATCACCAAGCACATTCCTGCTGCTGAGTCTTTGGCTGCTGTAACAGCCTTAGATACATCAGTCTCAGTACTCACCAGAAACTGAAGGTGCTGGCACTTGCAAACAGGTACCAAAGGTTAAAAGATGATTCATGATGCAAACATTGATGTTGCTCTCAATTTCTCTATGCTACACTCGCTGCTATTGTTCTGGGAAGAGATTCCCTTCCATATTCACATAACAGCTTCTCAATGAACCCTCTCACTTCTGGAACAGAGGCGAAGGCCTCTCCTCCTCAACCTCTAACAGTTTCTCAGTGCCCCCCCCTCATCCCCTACTATAGCAACAGCTCAATGTGCCCATTCTCATCTGCAGAACAGGAGCTCAGTGTGGACCTGTACATCACCTAGAGCAACAGCTCACTGCATACTCTTGTCCCTTCCTCACTGAAGGAACAGCAGCTCAATGTGCCCTTCACTCCTTTGAATAGCAATTGTGTTTCTTTCATCTCACTAAAACAGCAGCTTTGTGTAATCTACCTCCCCCACTTTAAGAGCAGATAAGAATGCCTTTCCTCATCTGCAGCTCAGTACACTAATTTCCTCAAAATCTGGAATGGTAGCTCAGTTACCTTATCCCATAGAATCATCTCACTGTACCCTGCATCTCCAGACTGTCAGCTTAGTGAGCCCTTACAATTTACAATCAGACAGCTCCATGCACTTCTCCACTCATCACAGCAACTTACAATCTTATCAGCAGCTGTACTTGTTATTGTATTTGCGCCTCTCTCAAGGTACGCCTGCAGCAGTCGCACAAGTGGAGGGATGTTTCCAGTCCTTTCCCATAAAACTGGCTGCAGAAGGTGAGGAAACAGGGACATATACGATAATGGAATGTCACTCGTGTGCATTTCCAAGAGGAGCGACATTACTTGAAACACATAAGGAATGAATTCTGAAACAAAAAAAAATTAGAAATGTGAGCGGACCTGAAGATTATTTGTACTACACACCTGCCACTCTAGCAACACTAAGCAATTTTATTGACTAACTGATAAATACTATTAAGCCAGGGCGGCAAAGATCCAGGACTACAATGCTCCATGAAGAGATACACCATGTAAAAATATGCAGAAAACATGCACGTTATCCACTGCCTGTAAAATCAAAAGTCAGAGAGTATGGTGACCATGTGCTATTAAATTTATAAACTTAACTTATGTAAACCAAGCAATACACACAGCAATAACTTGCTGGAACTTTAAATGTAAAGATAAGCTCTTACTAAAACTGCCCCAGTGTGACAAGCTGACAACTAAATAACTTGGAACATTTATTCACACAAGTTACACAGAAAACTATGAAAATTCACTACATTCATTTAATTTGTTTCCTGGGGTAGTACAGAAATCACAACTGATTTTGCTGGTACAGGCCAAGTGAAAATTAAAAAAAAAAAGGGGGGGGTGCAAAACAGAGAGGCATATCAAAAACAGAAGACTACACAATCAAAATGTTCAGTAACAATTAATAGATGTAGCAGAGATAAGTACATTTTCCATTGTTTTATTTCAAGTTTACATCATGGGGGAAATGCCATGGGATAATAAGAGTCGGGAGGGAAGAGGAAGTGGATTTAAAAGCTGTTAATAGTTAAGATGCAATGATGCAAGATTTGGTGATGTGGCCTGCTGTGTGGCAACTTATGAAGGTTGGGAAAGAGGACTTTAGTTCCTTTTGGCTGGGTGGAGGGATTTCCATAGTTTAGCAACAAGGATGGAGAAAGAGTGGTGTAGTGCAGCTTGGTTTGTGGGGGCTGGATTGGGATGTTTTGGAGAGAGTTTGGAGATTGTAGGCATGCCTGGTATACAGTTTGGCAGCTAGTGGTAGGAATGAGTTAGGCTGGAGAAGTCTGAAGACAGCCTAGTATCAGGTCTACTCTGTACTGTACTGGGACCAAATTAGCTTCGGGGGTGAGGCAGTAGTGCTCAAGAGGATTACTTCGTGATGAGGCAATGTTTGGTTTTTGATTGTCTATAGTGTGGAGGAGTTTTTCCTTAGAAGCTGTAGCTGTTATGAGTAGCCCTTATGCAAGTTTAATAAGAACTCCTTTGCCTATACCTGGATAACTTGCATGTTTTCTGCATATTTTAACATGGTGTACCTCTTTATAGGTTGCTGTTCTGGCTATGCAGGACAGTTAGGGTAAGATTTTCATATCCCAGAGAAGTTAAGTTTCCCTTGATTTCTCAACATGGGGATGAAGTTAGTAACTGGTTCAGCCACAAACCAAATGTATGCGAATGACTTGGTTGTTTTTACTATGCCACAAAGGTTAGTGATTTTTTAAGTTTTCAAGTACTGCCAAACATGCTTTTTGCTTTCAGTGGGTTACACAAGTTTGTGGTTCAAGAGCCAGAAATTGGAGTTATGGTATTTTTACATTTGTGTTTCGATTGCACAGTGGTTGTGGCTGGACCTAGAGTACCACATCAGCATGGAGGATAAGTTGCAGAGTAGGAAGTTTATGAAGTGGCTTAAGGAAAATAAACAGGAGCTAGGATAGAACCTCATGGTAATTCTCAATGAAAAAGAGGTGCAGGCTGAGAGAAGCAAGAAAGTACAGTTGTATACACTTACCATAAATGTAGATGTTAGAGTGTATTCACTGTTGCAGTCATCATATTTGGGTTATCCCTGCCAGGGAAGCCCTCAGCCGGCCTGAATACCATAGACCTAGTATTTCTGCATCGGTTGCTGTCGCTTGAGGACTGATGTCAGGTCATCAGTAGTATAACGTAAGGCAGCCGCTGCCATTACATCAGTTTTTCTTGCCCTAACCTGTCAGGAGTCCCCAAAGTAGGAGGCCAGGTTCTGGTGGAAGAACCCCACCAGTGGAAAATACCAATATGTCCCTTGTAAGGAAAGAACAACAAGGAAGAATGGTAATAAAAGGAGAGAGAATAAAGTGGGAGGGAGGGAAACCAGGACTGCAACACTGAATACACTCAAGCATCTACATTTATGCTAAGTGTACACAACTGTACTATGTTCGTGTTTCACTGTTGCAGTAATCACATTTGGGTAGATTCTAAAAGCTGAGAAAATGGGTGGAGGCAGTCAAGGAAACTGGGGGCTGGCTAGCATGCCATGCAAGACTGCAGAGGCACACCCTGCCCTGAATATGGAGAAGAGGCAGGTGGTAAAGCTTGGTAGAAGCGTGTGAACAGATGTCCAGGTGGCAGCCTCCAATATGTCCCTGGTGGGGACTCCTCTGAGGAAATCTACAGAGGTGGAGGCTGCTCTAGTGGAGTGTGTCCTAACCCCCTTGGGGGGAGACTTTCCATGCGGTTTGTAGCAGAAATGGATGCAGTGTGCTATTCATTTCGAAATGGTTTGCTTGGAGATGGCTTTGCCTTCTGTCCCTGTAGCAAAGCTAACCAGCAATTGATCAGACATTCTGAAGGATTTAGTCCTGTCCAGATAGGAGCTGTGAACAACTAGTGTGTGAAGAAGCCTTTCCCCTTTGTTCTGGGTATTAGGAAAGAAGGTGGGTAAATGAATGGATTGGTTGAGAGCCACACTAGACACCACCTTGGGCATGAGGGATGGGCTAGTTCTGAGGGATACCATGTCTGCATGGAAGATGATTAAGGGTTCCACAGCTTTGAGTGCTTGCAGCTCAAAGACTTTTCTGGCTGAAGTGATGGCCAAAAGGAATGCTGTCTTCCATGACAGAAATTTAGCTCTGCAGCCGAAGCTGGTTTGAAAGGGAGCAGGGTGGGCTTTTCCAAGACTAAGTTAAGGTCCCAAGCTGGTGTTGGTGCCCTTCTGGGGGCCTCAAGTTACTAGCCCCCTCTGAGGAACTGTTTGATCAAAGGGTGTGAGAAAAGGGGCTGCTCAATGGGAAAATGATCAGAAATAGAGGCATGAATTTAGGAGAGAGAGACCACTATGTAATAGGTCAGCTAAGTAATCCAGGATGAGAGGGATGGAGGGCTGTGCTCCCTTAGCCTGGATCCAGGTGCAGAAACTTTTCCATTTATCTGCATAAGACTTTCTGGTGCTAGGATGTCTGGCCTCATGGATAACATCCAGAACCGGTTTACTAAGGATGGCAGAGTGGCTCGGTAGGGAATAAGCCAAGCTGCCAAACTGAGTGTTTGCAATTGCGGATGCATGAATTCCCCTTCCCTCTGGGTTAGGAGGTTGGGAATCTGAGGAAGATGCCATGGAGGCAGCGGGGACAGGCTGCACAGCAAGGGGTACCAGGGTTGTTGGGGCCAGTCTGGCGCTACAAGAATGGTCCTCGTTTTTTCCTCCCCTATTTTGCTCAGTACCTTAGGAATGAGAGGTAGGGGAGGAAAGGCATAGACAGATAGACGGACCCAGGGGAAGGACAGGGCAAACACTTTCCAAGCCATGTAGTGATGCTCCCTGGTACAGAATTTGCTGAGCTGATGGTTGATGTGGGAGGCAAAGAGGTCGACCTTCGGGATGCCCCATTTCTGAGTTATTAGGGTGAAGGTACTTCTGTTGAGTTGCCACTTGTGTGGGTCCAGAAGGTTTCTGCTCAATTGGTCTGCCAGAAAGTCGAGAAAGCCTGGTAGGAATTGTGCTAACATGTGTAGTTGCATGAAAGAGGCTGTGAGCCAAAGGGTCATGGCCAGCCTGCATAGAGGGTAGGAGCAAGTCCCTCCCTGCTTGATGTACCACATCACAGTGGTGTTTGTCAGTTTTGATCAGGAGAACCTTTGGAGAGAGAAGGAGTTTGAAAGCTATCAAGGCGTGCTGCACAGCTATCATCTTTTTGATTGATGCGCACAGGGATTTGATGTGGGCTCTGTTTTCCCTGTATGCACCTGCCGTCCAGGTGTGCACCCCAAGCACAGCCTGATGAGTCTGTGGTGAGGGTCTGGGCAGCGGGGGGTGGGGAGAAGGGCAGTCCCTTGTTGAAGGAGGATGATGTTGCCCAAAGAAACTCCTTTCTGAGGCAAGGAATTATAGGTAGAAGAGTTTCCAGGTCTTGAGAGTGTTGACAGCAAAGGCTCTATTTACCACTGAAGTTTCCTTATATGCAATATGGCATATGTACTGAGTAGAATGCAAGATGCCATGAACCCCAGAGCTTGCAGTATCTTCCTTGCAGATACCTGGGGCCTGGTGGCTAGTTGAGAGAAGTATGCTGTCAGGAAAATTTGTTTCTCTGGTGTAAGGTATGCTTTCTGGAATGCTGTATCCAGACTTGCTCCCAGGAAGACCATCTTTGGGTGGGACTTCTTGGATGACGCTTGCTAAGCTTTTGAAATTGAATGGCTGCGTGTTCCCATTGACTGGGTGAGACGTCTAGAATGTTTTTGATTATGGGAAGGGACTGGGGAAAAAGGGATAAGATAGCCCCCTGGATATGATGTTCTGCACCCATTTGTAATTTATTCTTAGCCAGGTGCGTAGGTGCTGAGACTGTCACAGCCTCAGATTGCCTCCGGGGCAAAGCAGTCAGGCCACCCTTCAGGAGTGATGGAATGGTTTACCAAAGAAAGATTCTCTGGAGCCCTGGTTTTGTGGACCCCCTCTGTCACGAGGGCAACATCTTCAATTATTGTTCCTCCCTCTGCCTCTGGGGGAACTCTCACCAAGTGTGTCCTGGAAAGAACCCTGTGATTTTCTGAACCACATCTTTCCCCTGTCCCTGTGACCCTTAGAGTAGGGTCGTTGAAGCATGAAAAAACTTATGCCCATGGCATACAGGGTCTTACCTTCCTGTTCACATCTGGTCAGCGTCTTTCACTTTAGGCCCAAAAAAGGGATGAACCATCAAAAGGGGCATTTAGAAAGTGCAGATCAGTGTAAAGTGTGTGTGCTATATCTTTACGCAGCATGCGAGACTACACGTGCATGCATAAATTCCAGACACGTGCAGCCAGAGTGAGCATGCACGGTCAGTTTGTATACAAGTTACTTAAGTTATAAGTAAGCCTCTGTGTTTGTAAAAAAAAAAAAATAAAGCTGCTTGAACAGAACCCACGAAGAATGGTTTGTGTGCTAACATGAAAGTGACATGGTGTCGGAACCAGAATCAAATTCAGAAGAATATTCAGAGCCATCAGATGCAAAGATAGTGAAGGTAAACAGAGAAAAGAGCACAAACATAACCAGAAAGTATAAAAGGTAATAAGTAACATGATTAATACACTATGCGAAAGACAAAAAAGGGGCATTCCAAGATCACAAACTGCATCAGGCAAACTACTAAAACTTTAAAGAAAATGTTTTAGAGTATTTGATGAAACGTAACTGTAAAGCAAAAAAACGAGTGTGCTTAAGGCAAAGTTTGGCATGTCTAGAGTAAGAAAAGCAAGTACACTGGGCATGAAAAATGGCTTCAACAAGCAAAACTAATACAATACAAAAAGGACCCATTAGGCGAAAAATAAAGCAAGGTGACAGTTTTGACAAAGTGCTGTGTTTGGGCATAACTTCGAATTTGTATTGTATATCAAGGGCGTAAAGAAAAGTTGTGTAAAATCTAACCATAACTATAGATATCCTCCTCTTCCATGTTGCAGTATTAATCACATATGGGGCTTCTCTTGCTACTCGAATGTCTGTCCAGTATACAAAAGCTTTCAGTCACTCTATGGTGCGTGGGATGTCTGACGTGGCTAAAGTGGGCCATAAGTGACGTCTGAACGCACCAGCCCTCAGAACTGCAAGCACCAGTAGGAACCAGTCCTAGCAAGGGTAATGCCAGCCCTGTGCCATCCAGAAAGGGAAATACTGTACAACAGGAGGAGTAGGTGGGTGGGAAGAATACTGCAACATGGAAGAGAAGGACATATATGATAAGATTTTACACATCCTTTCTGCATTTTTCTATTCCCATGTTTCAGTATTCAGCACATATGCAAGTGCCAAAGCTCACTGAGGAAATGGGTGGTAATCTAGAGGCAGTCTCCAGGATTCCATGAAGTACAGCTCTGGCAAAGACCGCCCTGGCTCTGGAAATATGGTCTAACCTGTGGTGTTTGGTGTAAGTGTGCACCAATGACCAAGTGGCTGCTTTAAGAATGGTAGAGGTGTCCAAACCTCTGAAGGCTCTTGAGGAGGCCATAGCCCTGGTGGAGTGTGCTTTAACAGTACCTTTTAGTGATGTCACATGGAACTGTCAAGCAGAAAGAGATCGCTTTGAAAATCCAGGTTGAAATAGTTTGGTTACGGCCTTCCCTAGGGTCCTGGGATGGAAGGAGACAGAACTGATTTTGTGCAGGTAAAAATCTAAGTTGTTTGTGCACATCCAAGAAATGGAGTACTCTCACTATCCTGTGGGTTAGGGAAGAAGGTAGGAATGTGAATGGCTTGATTTAAGGATGGATCATTCACTACCTTGGGCATGAAGTAATCGTTGATTCTAAGAATAACCTTATCAGTGTGGAATACTAGGAAAGGTGGAATAGACATGAGGGCTTGTAGCTCTGAGACTCTTCTAGCTGAAGTCAAGGCCAGGAGTAACATCAATTTTCCATGTACAGAGGTTTTAGGGAAGCTTTGTCTGCTGGTTCAAACGGAGGAAGCGCACGTTTTTCCATAACAGTTGAGATCCCATAGGGGTGGTCTCAGGTGAAGGACCCCTTTAAGGAATAACTTGGCTGGCAGTCTGGACACCAGAGGGGAATCCAGAGGAAGGCAGGCTGAAATGGCATACAAATGGGCTTTAATGGAAGAGTAGGCCCAAACCTGTCTGCAATAGTTTACAAAGATAAGATGGAAATAGAGGGGTCTTGCTAGCAAGCAAGGTTTTCTGGCCTCCTGCAGGACAGTGAGCACATCCTCATTGTAAAGGTGTCTGAAGGGGATCAGAATCCTATCAGCCACAGGGGCAGATGCAGCGACTGCCACTGTGGGTGGATATCGGATCCCTTGTGCTGTGTGAGAAGGTCCAGACTGACCTTACGTACATGTGTTGATTGCCCTTGAATAGTTGTAGTAGGGTGAACCAACACAGTCTTAGCCAACAGGGAGTCACCAACAAGATTTTTGGTCCGTCCTGCTGAACAATGAGCAGGACCTTCTGTACAAGTGGGAAGGGGGGGGATGTATAGAGAAACTTCCCCTTTTAAGAAATTGAGAAGGCATCTATTGCCATTGCCTGAGGGTGTGGAAGCCTTGTGCAGAAGTAAGGAAGTTGCCTGTTGGAGGAGACAAACCAGTCTATTTGAGGTGTACCCCACAAGTGGGCCAGGTCCAGGAAAAAAATCCTGGTGTAGCATCCATTCATGGTCGTTTGTGATGGATCTGCTGATAGTCTGCCTGGGCATTCTGCAGTGAAGGAATGTAGACCACCTGCAGAGTAACTCCCTGGGAGGCGGCCAGTTGCCACACTAGGAGAGCTAGTTTGCAAAGTAAGATTTGCCCCCCCCCCCTCTCTCTGGCTGCTCTGGCCACAGTCCCTTGCACTTTCAGATGGCCCAGAGTTGCTCCCCAGCCCAAGTCTGAGGCATCTGTGTGCATGACCTGCTTGGGTTGGGGTGACTAGAGGGGAAGACCTGGGTTGAGGTTCACTTGCTTCAACCACCACTGGATTTCTAGTTTGAAGCAGGGCAGGAGGGAAACCCTGTACTCCAAGGGGTGTGAGTGCTGGGTCCAGATTGACCTTAGTTACCAATGCAACTTTCTCATATGGAGTCTTGCTAATGGTAACATTGGACTAGTGGCTGCCATGTAGCCCAGTAGCCTGAGGTACTGCCTTGCTGTCATTTCTGTTGTCTGAAGGATCATTAGTAGGTGTTGTCAAGCTTTCCACCTTTTGTTGGGGAAGGTAGGCTCTCATGTTTGTGCAAATCCTGCACCCCTGGAAGACTAGGTCTTAAGGTTCCAGGTGGGATTTTGGGAAGTTGATCTGAAATCCCAGGGAATGTCGTAGGGAAGTGGCAAAAAGTGTGTTGCTGGAGGGTCTCCTTGCAGTCTGCCTGTATAAGCAGGTCGTCCATATAGGGAAATATCTGGATTCCTTTTGTTCTGCAAGAGGCAGCAACTGGAACTAGACATCTGGTGAATACCCTGGGTGCAGTGGAGAACCCAAAGGGCAAGGCAGAGAATTGAAAGTGAGAAGGCCCCACGGAAAACCTCAGATATTTCCTGAAACTGCGTCTGATGGGGATGTTAAGATAGGTATCTTTTATACCTAAGATGACCATGAATCCTTGGGAGTGGGAAAAGTTGGTACGGTCAACATCCTGAAAGTAGGAATGCGAAGGAAAAGGTTGATTAGAGAGATCCAGGATTGGTCTCCAAAGACAGTATTTTCTTGGGACTAGGAAGATCCTAGAGTAGAAACCTCTCCCTTTTGCAACCAGTGTCACTGTTTCGATGGTGCCTTGGTCCAGCAGGGTTTGTTAGCACTGGCTGCATCAGGTGTAGCTGTTATTTTGGAGGTTGTGGTATACCCTTTCACTATGCAGGCATAAGCCAAGTCAAAGTACCAGTTTTGAATGATTGAAAGGACCCATTTGTCTGATGTGACAAATGTCCAAACAGGAAGTCAGTGAGAGAGATGAACTGACAGAGGAAGACAAGGAAGGGGGGGGGGATCAGAGATGACAGGTCGTCACAAATACTACCTCCCCTGTCTTGAAAGGGTGGCCTCTGTCTACAGGAGGGGAAGCTTTAGCAAGATGGGGTTGCTTCCTGGTTGATTTTCTAGACCTAGTGGGAACAGCAGGGCGAGAGCGCTTTCTAATAAACTGAGTTTTAGCAGGGTAGCTCCTTTGGAATTTTGGGATGGGGAGACTATCAGGTGTTTTAAGTCCTGCATCTCTTCCTCTTTTGCTGTAGTGACCTAAATCAGTCACTTTAGAACCAAAGCTGTGTTGTCCAGTGGGGCATCAATCAGCTTTGGCCTAAAAGTAATCTGGAATGGGCTGAAGACAGCCATGAGTTTCTCAAGGCAGATGTTGATGCAGCTGACCTAGATGAGGCTTCAGCAGCATCAGAACTGCACTTTATGGAGTGCCTGGTGACTTGGGAGGTAAGAGCCAGAAGTGAAGGCAATGAAGCCTTGGCAACCAAATCTGGTGCAACAGACAATTCCTTGGAGGCTTTCGCCAGGAAAGATCAGGCATATTTAGCCATGTGTGACTGGTAGTTTGTAGGTCCAAAGGCCAGAGCAGTGTAAATTTTCTTGCCCAGACTCTCCATGGTTTTGCTGTCTTTGGCAGCAGGGAGAATGGTGGTGGGCAATAGTTTATATGC
Source organism: Protopterus annectens (assembly GCF_019279795.1). Taxonomy (NCBI): domain Eukaryota; kingdom Metazoa; phylum Chordata; order Ceratodontiformes; family Protopteridae; genus Protopterus; species Protopterus annectens. The sequence goes on from NC_056746.1 coordinate 897,487,430, forward strand.
CTTATATGTGGATATGGAAATTGTGGCAAGGTCTGCTGGAGGACACTTACAAGATACTTGGCTCTTTAAGGGACTTAATAAAATCTGGCAGGTCTGCGTGGAGCAGGGGGTTGTGAATCAGGGGGTTGTGAATCAGGGTTCAAGGATACTGAAGAGGAAGCATCCAGGAAGGCTGGCAGAATTGGAGGGGCAGCAGTAGGGGTTGGGGAGTCCATCTGAATGAGGTCATACCTCTTTTTTTTTTTTTTTTTTTTTTTTTTTGAGGCTCAGTCATTTGAGAGGATTTCCACTTAAAATGTTCTTGCATCTTGGCAATGGTTTCCCCAAAGGTCAAATCCTCAGCTGTGGAGTCCGGATCAATGGATTCTTCCTCTGGGGAGCCATACCCCAAGGGAGAAGGAAGCTGAGGTATAGCAGAGTGATTCCTCAGATGAAGAATAAGAAAAATCCTCTTCTTCCCTCATGGATGGGTTAGATGTTTGAGGCCTTGGACTCAGAGCAGGAGGATGCATCAAAGAAGTCAGTGTAGTGGAAAGCCATGAAGGCATTAAATAAACTTTCAGGAGAAGAGATGTGCTTCCTTTTTTCCTTTCTCTTGAGAGTCCTGGTAGGAGTCTGAAGGAAGGCCTGAAATCAGGTGACTAAGGAACTGGAGGGATCCTAAGGACCTATCGGAATCACTGGCTCAAAAGCCCCCCAACCCCACCCCATCTGAGACAGATGTCTTTAAAGCCTCAGACATGCCCTCAGCGCTGAATTGTGTGGCTTCTGTGGCGTTACCTGCTAAATCCAAAGCAGCGGAGCCCAGATCCTCTAACAGGCTGACATTGGCCACAGGCTGCAGGTATGACAGGAGGCGCAGCGGTAGAGGTAGGCCTGGTAGTCTTGGCCTTTTTTGGCAGTTCAGCAGGTACGTCAGTGGAACCCTCCATACCCAAGGCTGTCTGCTTTAGTCGTTGATTTTCTAGGTAGAGATTGAGTGCATGCAGACGGCTATGCAAGGTTTTGGGCACAAATGCCTGACAAATGGAGCAGGCCTTATACACGTGCGACCGATCTAAACAGAAGAGACACTGATCGTGGGCGTCCTTGTGGGGTATCTGATGGCTGCATTTACAATTGCCCTTTCTGGATGACACAAACAGGCATTAAATAAAATAAAATGACAAAGGTTCCCCAGCGGGGCACTTCATACCTCTCAACCATACCGAATTACTTGGCATTCACCAGTCTTGAGGTCCAAATACTGTGGTGCCACACGTTTCTGCGTGGCCCCCTTAATTCCCAAATTTCCCGGCTTTTTATTTTTTTTTTTGGCCTTTTTTTTTTTTGCCATTATCATGCGAGCGATGTCAGCTTCGTGACCAGCCTGCCAGAATTTGTCTGAGGACTGAATCTGTGTTTTGTTTTTGTTTGTATGACACGCATGTGACTCACTTCACGCACACTATACGAGTCAAGTCTTGCTGCAGCAGGTCTGCCTATCAAATCCAAACTGCAGGATCAACCAGATAGAAGCACATCGGTGTCGGCAGGTTGACTCAAAGTTCTTTCCATGGTTTGAAATTTCTATTTTCTAATTTCTACTGCTCTAGTAACAGCAGCAGCCATAGTCAAAGCTTGTTTTTGCTTGAACAGCTCTTTGGTATGGCAAGACTTGCGGCCTTTTAAGTCAAAGATGGCCAGTAGTGCACATTTAACATATTGAAAAAAGCATGAACGTATTAAGAGCAGTCGCAGTCCTTATTCAGTAAACATGCAAATAAAATGTAACCGACTGGATTCTGTTAAAATCTGAATGCTAGTGTACTGGTGCTTTTCACTTCTACAACATTTACCTGCAAGAATATGGAGAATCATGTAGAGCCATGGTGACATCCCGTTGCTTTTGGAATTTGTAAAATAGTGCATTATTAAGCTGCCATGAGTTGAAGGATACATTTTCAGAGTCTTTGCAGCTTATCTGTTTGACACGAAGGATTCTTTCTTCAATCACATATATTTTTAGGCAATTACATTTCTTTACGAGCAAGTGGTGGTAGAGAACTATTGTGACTTTGTACAGCCTCACCTGTACATTTAGAATTGCTTTTATATTAAGGATCATTACTGCAGTAGTTTATTTCTCTAGGTAGCTCTGTATTATACATTTAACTGATTAAAAGCAGTACTATAAACCAACTGCTTAAGGATGTGGTCTTACTCCAGTAAACCAGTTTTTATATTTTATGTCCTGTGACATGTAGTATGAGGTTTATTCTTAGATGTTTCAGCACCTTTACAAATTAGAAACCAGGCTGGTTATTCACCAGTATAAAGAAGTGTTATTGCTGCCAGAAGTGTCTCTTGAAATAGAAAGGACCACTTGTCTTAATACAGTACACTCTTGTATATGTTGGTTACCCTAATGTACTTGCTTCAAAATGACATTATGTTCAACCTGAAACACACTAGGGAAGATATTCATTCATTTATCTATGTCTGCAGTGGCTGTCACTGCTGTGAATACTACCTCTGATGTAATAGGGACACTACTCATGGAACCAGGGCCAAACTCTTCTGAATCTGTGAAGTTTGCCACTGTGACATTTATCTGTGCTTTTTAACCCTGCACAAAGCTTTTATTACTTGAAACCCTACATGTTTAGGCACCAATAGATTCATAGGTTCGTACTAGGCTATCTGCCCCTAGGGCATTTATAAGCCTAGCCAGAGTGTTTGGCTTTCGCCACCCATTTTAAATTAATTTTGCTATGCCCTTTTTTGAGGTTAGTATACTGTGCCTCTGTCTAACAGTGACACAGAAGGGATACCCGGGGTAAACCTACGATCCCCCATCCACTCATCAAGATTCCTCTTGGAGAGTCAATGAGGAACTCTGCCTAACCTGGACTGGGATTTTATTCTAGAGTGAAGGGAGCCTCTGGGTTATGAATCTGTCCCCTCCAGCATGTCCTACTTCAGTGCCGAGGTTCAAGTCTCTCGAGCGCGTAGCTCGATGGGATTTGGATTTTCTGAGGTGCAGCATGTCCATTAATTCCGGGTTGGACATGGCTTTACACGTCAGGCACAGATCGCCTCTGAGCAAACGGTATGCCACTGAGGAGAGCTGGAGTTTCTTTAACCGGGCAGCAAATGGCATCTGTTTGAGCCCTTTGATGCTCTTGGTGAGGTACTTTTGGGGTCTTTCCAGTTGCTGCAGGTGTCTGGTAAGGTACATCCCAAAAGGGGCATTTTACTCAATTATGGGCCTGATGAGGTATGAGTAAAGAGGCACGATGACCTCCCGTGATCTAGATGTGAATCCCTTCATGATTAGGTGGGCTATATTCTTCAAAACCAATGATGAATGCCTTACTCAAGTCTTGCCAAACGTAAAGCAGAAGCAGTCCAATGAAAAAACGTGGCAAAACTGCTATGTTGCAATCTCTTTAATAAAACCAAATCAAAATGCCTCAGTTCACAGCATACAAAATCCAATAAAAAGATGAGCGCTTTCGGGTGTAAACCCTTCATCAGATAAAAACAGTATGCAAACACAACCTTTTTAAATATCTATCCTACCAATGAACATTCAATAAAAAGCCCGCCTATTTTTAAGGTTGCGTTTGCATACTGTTTTTATCTGATGAAGGGTTTACACCCGAAAGCGCTCATCTTTTTATTGGATTTTGTATGCTGTGAACTGAGGCATTTTGATTTGGTTTTATTAAAGAGATTGCAACATAGCAGTGTTTTGCCACGTTTTTTCATTAGGTGGGCTATATAAAATGTTTTTCTAACCACTTTGGCCACGTGGTTGTCAAATGAGAGATTGCTATCAACTTGGGTCCCCAGGTCCCTAATTACTTCTTCCGTACTTAATGGATTATCACTTATGTGGTAATTTGTGGGCACTTTGTTTTTGCCAAAGGGGAATGACTATACACTTTTTGGTGTTTAGCTTGAGGCCATGGCTCTGGCACCAGTTGTCTGTTTCTATGAGGCCCTTTTGGAGGATGCTTGTGTCGGCTGGAGAGTCGATTATGGCGCCCAGTTTGCAGTCATCTGCGAACTTGGTCAGCCACAGTCCTTCCGTGTTGGCCTGTACCTCTGAGAAATATATACAGAACAAGAGAGGTCCCAGGACTGAGCCTTGTGGGATGCCACTTGTAACTGGTTTGGAGTCTGACATGGCTCCAGCAATTCTAACCATGTGGGTTCTGCCCTTGAGCCAGTTTGCAACCCCATCTAGTGACACAGTTTATATCTTGTCACTTTATGTAAAGTAGATTTCCAGCCAAACAATGAAAATGTAATTCTTGGAAAATTGTTCCTTTTGTCATGGAAGTGTGTACCACCTTTACATTGTTTTGCTAATGCACTTTGAATTTAACCCGTAGATGTGGATTATTTTATATATACATACACATACACACATATACATATACACAGATGCACATAAAATATCAACAGTTCTAAGTGGAACAACCCACTGTGTGAACTGTTTTGCTGTAGAAAACAGTCACTACTCTGCAAATTAAATAAGCCTTTTACTAGAATGAGTTAGAACAGCAGAAACTGGTTAGGATTATATCAGCAATCTACAATTGTAAAACTTCCTTTCATTCTAGTACAGAAATTAGTTCTTCACACTTCATAAAAGTGTTTTTGTGGAGGAAAAAATGCAATAGATATTTACAGATCTTTTAAACCCTTTCACCTGGCTTATATGCCAAGAATTGTATTCCATGAAAGTGGCTTAAAAACATTTAGTGTTGATAATTCTAAGAATTAAGGAAACATTTTATGATCAGAAAGTCACATCTACGACTTCTAAGGTCTTCATTTAATTTTTGAAGTTTCAGTTTTAATATGGAGTGCAGCGAATTCATTTGCCATCTGTACTTGACAGGTTGCATTATATCCAGTAACAAAGTACATAATCTTATTTTCTCTGGGAAAAGTACCATTTCAGTTATTTTACTTTGCCGTTTACTGTTGCTGCAACAAGTAGTGTTTCCATCTGTTGTAACAGTTTACTAAAAAGGCAGCTGTCTACCTCAGTTTATTATTTCCCATGTCTACTGTAATCAGAGTGATTCCTTTTTGAATTTTTATTTACAAAATTTTCCATAAAATGTAGCACAGTCAGTGTAACAAAGCATTAAAAGTAAGTACAGAAATGGCATGTTTCTGAATGCTAATCAGTCAATGCTCTTGGGACACCTGAAAAGGGGCATTTGTTCCCAGTGGGCTTAAGTAAATACATACATACATACAGCATATGTATTTCTTGATCTGTGCTGCCATCAAGTTTGTGAAGCTCCATCTTGCACTAGATAGGCACAGCTGTAGCTTTAAACCAAGTCTCTAACAATACAGATGTCTACATTCTCCAGAGTAAGGATAACTTGTACTCTGCAGTCATATTTTGGTAGTCTGTTCTTAGTTTGCATTTGAAAGTTGGTATCCCACAATTGCATTTGAGTGGGTGGGGTTACCTAATTATGTATGCAAATTATGTTAGTGTACAGGTTTGTACCTATTTTTCATGGGCCTTTGTCCAGATTTTTGATGTTTTCAGGTTGAGAGGTATGGGGCACAACTGATTTCTCGTAATCAGATGGCCGGAATGGCAGGAACACCTGACATTCAACTGGCGGCTGAGATGTTTTGAGGGTTGGTGCGTGCAGATGTCACTTTTATGGCCCACATTGTGCTAGCTACCTCAGACATCCTACGCACCCATACAGTGACTGAAAACTTGCATAATGGCTGAACGTTACAGTAGCAAGAGGAGAAACCCATATGTGATGAATACCGCAACATGGCAATAGAAGGATATCTGTTATTCGAATGTGTGCTTATTACTGTACATGTATTTCGAAGAATCCATTGCATGCAAAGTGCAACTCTTTCGTGTAATATAGTCAAAGTATAGCTATTTCGAAAAAGTCTCTTGTGCTGGGTTTGTCTACTTGCAAAGTGCCACCATTACAGAATGCTTTTTGTACTGTAAAGAAGTTGCCTAACAAGGTACTGCCATTTTGGGGAAATTACAGTGCGCTGTACACAGTTCTTGAACGTTTCTTACAGTGATGACTTTAGCAAGTGATGGTATATAACTAACACTTCTGCCTTTACTGATATTCTGAAAGTATCAAAACAGTTATGTACTCACCATAACGGTCCATCTCACCTACATTCCTTACTCACGGGTTCGGAGCCTTTACTGATATTCTGAAAGTATCAAAACAGTTAAGTACTCACCATAATGATCGATGTATGTGGTCCATCTCGCCTGCATTCTTTACTCACAGGTTCGGAGCCGAGAATCGGCTCCGACTCGGCCAAACTTTCTAGCACAAAGTCTCTAATTGGTTGGGCTAACCCGGTATCCCAGAGTGCACCTTGCCCTAGCCCCAAATCTTGTTTGCAGTCATAACACTCATAACCCATACTCAAACACTGGAAGAAAATCCAGCCAGATAGGGGAACAAATCACTGACCTTGAAGGGCCCACGGAGCCAAAAATTCTTCCAATTCCTCTAGGAAGGGGGCAGGTGGGAGGGTACGTAGGAATGTAGGCAAGATGGACCACATACAATCGATCGTTATGGTGAGTACATAACTAACTGATGTTATGTGGTCCTATCTCGCCTACATTCCTTACTCACGGGACAGCGTCCCCAGCACCTGTATCCTGGGAGGCTCATAAGACGACACTCCCGAGAACCGTGGAACCAAAGGAAGCCCGGCCCCTAGAAGCGACGTCCAGTTTGTAATGAGTAATAAAAGTGTTGGGAGAAGCCCAAGTTGCCGAAGCACAAATATCATCCAAGGAAAGTCTAGCATGGAAAGCTACAGACATAGCCCTGGTAGAATGAGCCTTGACGGGAAAGGGTAAAGTTCTGTCTGCTAATGAGTAAATGAAAGAAATACAGTCTCTGATCCATTTAGAAATAGTGCACTTGGAAATAGGACTACCTGCTCTGTTCTCTGAAAAGGACACAAACAATTGATCATATTTCCTAACTTGCTTCATCCTATGTAGATAAAATCTCAGTTGTCTGTGCACATCCAACTGATGCAACCTGAACTTTGCTTTATTGGAAAAGTTCGGAAAGAACACTGGTAGCTCAATAGATTGATGAAGATTGACCAGGGATGATACCTTCAGGAGAAAGGACGGGTTAAGCCCGAGAGAGACTCTGTCCTTGTGAAAGACCAAATATGGAGGTTTAATGGACAAGGCTTGAAGTTCTGATACCCTCCTGGCCGATGTAATGGCTATCAGAGAAGCCGTCTTCCAAGAGAAGAATTTCAAGTCGCAAGTGGCAGCCGGTTCAAAGGGTGGTGACGTAATAGCTTGTAGCACAAGGTTCAGGTCCCATGGCAGTACAGGCTCAGAAACTGGGGGACGAAGTAATCAAGCGCCTTTCAGAAAAGCTTTACAGAGCTTGTGGCCCATAAAAGAGAGGGCTCATAAGATGTGTGAAAATTGGAAATTGTGGCCAACTGTACTTTTATGGTAGCGGGCACGAAGCCCTGACGGAACATGGCTAAAAAAATCCAAGACCGATGGAATAGGGGCTGTGAAGGGATCCAACCCTTGGGCCTGAGCCCAAATGGAGAATCTCCCCCATTTGCTGGAATAAATCTTCCTGGTGGAAGACTTATGAGAAGACCAGATGTGCACCACTTCAGGAGAAAAGGAATGTAGCCTGACTAGGGATGGAACTGGAGCAGCCAGGCTGTCAACTTGAGGGTTTGCAGGGATGGATGAAGTTGTCCTGACATGTGAATCAGGAGGTCCGGCACTGGGTCCAGAGTCCAGTGTGTACCGTTGAAGAAAGGGGAACCATACTTGTAGAGGCCAGTGTGGAGCAATAAGAATCATCCTGCTTCCCACGGATATGGCTTTCTGTATCATTCTTGGCAACAGAAGAAACTGAGGGAAAGCGTAGACCAGACTGGAGGGCCAATCGTGAGCTAGAGCGTCCCTGGGTGATTCCCCCTGTGGGGGGGATCAGAGTGAAGTACTTGCTGCATTTGGCATTGAGGAGGCTGGCGAAGAGATCGCAGCAAGGCTGACCCCACTTTTTGAAGATCTGAACCGCCACTCTATTCAGGGACCACTCATGAGGCATCAGAATAGCTCTGCTTAGCCTGTCCGCTATCACGTTGGACCTCCCCGGAATGTGCATTGCCACTAGAAACCATTGGGAAGACACCGCCCACTGCCACACTCGCATGGCCTCTCTGCAGAGGGGGCAAGATTTGGTTCCCCCCATCTTGTTCAGGTACCACACCATGGACATGTTGTTAGAGTGAATTGCAATCGTTCCCAGAGGTAGAAAGTCCTGGAGTGCTCCCAACGCCAGAAACACCACTCTCATCTCCAGAACATTGATGTGCAAGTGTACCTCGTGGTCTTGCCAGGTGCCTTGGACCGTCCTGCCTAGATAATGCTCCCCCCACCCCACCTGGGAGGCGTCCGTGGTCACCGAGGCCACTGGAGACATAGGAACCAAGCTCATCCCTCTGTCCAGATTGGAGGAGCATAGCCACTAGAGGAGGTCCTGTTTGCATCGCTCCGTGAGAAGTATCAAGTGGGAAAGAGGAAGCTTCTGAAAGGACCACTGAACCGACAGGAGCCACTGTAGTATCCGCATGTGTAACCTGGCCAGGGGTACCAGCATGATGGTGGAGGCTATGTAGCCCAAGAGCTGAAGAACTAACCTGGCCTGAACTTTTCTGAGGGGCAACAATACGTGGATCTGAGACTGCAACACTCTTATCCTGTCCTGTGGCAGAAAGGCGCACATTTGAATAGAGTTCTAGCTCTGCGCCTATAAAAACAACATGCTGTGAGGGCTGCAAGGCAGACTTTTCCCAGTTCAAAGTAATTCCTAAATGGTGGCAAAGTGAGATGGTCATCTCCCTGGCTTGAATGAGCAGATGCCTGGTGGGGGCAGCGAGAAGCCAGTCGTCCAGATACGGAAACACCTGGAATCCTAGAAGTCTCAAGTGAGCAGTCACCACTGCCGAGCACTTGGTAAACATCCTGGGGGCTGTGGTGAGACCAAAGAGCATGGCACGAAACTGGAAGTGACTGGCTCCTAGCCAGAAGCGTAAATGACTCCTGGATGCCCTCTCCATTTTGATGTGGTAGTAGGCATCCTTGAGATCGATGGAGCACATCCATACTCCTTTCTCCAGCAATGGAAAAATGGACTGAAGTGTGACCATTCGGAACTTGGACTTCAAAACGTAGCGATTGAGTCGACAGATCCAGAATGGGTCTCTGGTCCCCTGTTCTTTTCGGCACCAAAAAGAGTCGTAAGTTCCTGATCAGACATGGTCTGAGGGGACTGGTTGGATGACTCCTTTTTCTAGCAGCTTTGCCACTTCTAGTGCTACTTGATCCCGGTGACTGGGTGGGACATCCGGGATCCTTCTGACTGGACGGGGTGTCAACACAAAGGGAATAGTGTAACCTTCGGTAACTATTTGAAGCACCCAACGATCCTGGGTGATGCTCTTCCACGCTTCCGGATGCAACAAAATTGGCCCCCGACTGGCTCAGAATAGCACAGTCGGGCAACACCTCAGGAACGCTGAAAGGAAGAGCAGTGAAAGGAATTGCGGTCTCCCAAGTTGCGGGGGCCCCTTCTGCCTCTAGGACGGCGTCTTCCAGAATAATTACATAACTCCAATAAGCCAAACGAAAAATGTAAGTTTAGAGCACGAAGGCACTGGACAAGTTCTTTTAATGCCTGAAACATATGCATGGGTGTATGTATGTACATTCAAGCTTACTCGCAAACCCTTCTCTGGTATGTATGAGCAAGAATATGATATTTTCATACAAGCAGCTTATGCAGACAGATGCACGCAGAAGGGCATTCATTTTGCTAAACCTAGCAGGATCAGAGGCCATAGAAAGAGCATTCATTTGTGTATGTACCAGCAGTGTATGAAGGTGTAGACTGCCATATTGCTGCACAAGCTAAATCAAGGGAAGACCCAGAGTGTTTGAAGCACATGTTTAGAGAAATGTGCAACTTCCAGATGATTACATTAGAGGCATTTGTTTTACAAGAGATCAGAAACCAGAGGAAACATTTGCAGCTTATATAACTGACTTGAGAAACAGAGCTAAAATGCGTCAGTTTGGTGACCTAAAAGATCAGCTGAAAAAGCAGAGTTATATATGGTATTAGCAGTGCTGCTGTGAGAAAGATTTTACTTCGTGACAATGACTTAACGCCGAGCAAAGCGGAGATTTGTCAAATCCATGAGGTAACAAAAACATACAAGTATGCTTGTGAGTGACAACAGCATGGCTTCAGTTGACTCCAGAGCTAATGTAGATAGTATGTAACACGTGACAAGCAAGAACAGGCCTAGGCATGTGGCAGTTACAGAATTTCCAAAGAAGCTACAAGGTTTTCTAGAAAGTTCCAGGAAAGGTACAAGCTCCAGCGCTAGCTCAGTGCAACACTTACATGAATCAGCAAAACCCAAATCTAGCTTTATTCTCAACTGTTGCAACTGTGATGCGAAGCACAAGTCTAACAGAAGTGCTTAGCATTTGGCAGCAATGTCACAAGTGTAAAAAATGGAACCATTTCCAAAAGTTTCGTAACTCAAGTAAGCCTCGCACCATTGTAAAGAAAGGTCGCACAACAAAGCAAGTTGATCAAGTACAGCCAAAGCGGTCAGCTTTCTATGTAGATGGTGCATCAGTGCTTGGGGACAGAGCTGATGCAGTGACCTTATTAACAAGGAGTGAAGTGTTTTGCACTGTCTGGATGAATGGAAAATCCACAAAGCTCTAAGTACACACTGGGTCAAAGTGTAACGTTATCAGCTGACACATGCAAGAGTGAGAACGAACAACTCAATGTAACCAGCAGTATGATACTTGTTGCGTATGGAGGTGAAGGAATTCAAACCAAGGATTCAGTGATGCTTTCATGTTATCTTGGCTGAAAACTGTTGCAACTTATTTTATGAAGTCCTAAGACCAGTGCAATCTTTATTGGGCATCAGAGTTTTAGAATGAATCTGCGTTCTTTTGCAAGTTAATCATGTGAGCGCAGTTCCTGAGTTCGATTTTCTCCAAAGCCATTTTCTCAGATTATGCTGATGTTTTCTATGAAATTGAGCAAACTTCCAGTTGGGTATTTCATGAAGTTAGATCCAGAGGTCACTCCAGTAGTCAGCCCAGCAAGAAGAGTTCCGATAGCTAAACAAGATGAAGTTAAAGCTCAGTAGGATAAAATGGTGCAGCAAGGTGCAATTTGTCTAGTGTCACAAGCAAATGAATGGGGATCGTCCATGACAGGCTCAGATGAAATCAGAATATGCACTGACCCATGAAATTTGAATAAAGCATTAGAGAGACCGTATCATCCAATGCGCACAGTTGAAGTTGCAGCTCTAACATCGAATGCCATGGTATTTCCTGTTTTGGATGCAGAGAGTTCATTTTGGCAAGTGATGCTTGATTGCAAATCTCATTTCTAACTACTTTTGGTACTCCATTTGGCAGATACAGACTCCTAAGGATGCAGTTTGGAATAAATTCTGCAAGTCAAGTTTTTCAGCGTGCAGTGAAAAAATTTTCAGGTTATCCTTGTGCCATAATAGTAGATCTATTGGTTGGAGGCAATGGTGAAGCAGAACATGGCAGAAACCTTCATGTTCTAGGCAGAGCATGTGACGTGAACTTAAAGCTCAATCCTCTGAAGTGCAAATTCAGACTTACAGAAGTTATCTATGTAGGACGTTCCAAAAATAGAGGAACGGTAGCGACGCAGGTATTACCAGTAATCAATTTATTTTCAGTTTAAAACATAGACTTCCTTCAGATTATTGCTTTCACTCGGAGCTTCTTCAGATCATGAATGACAGGACTCGAGTATATAATATATACTCTAACATTTAACTAATTAACCTATCATAAACAATTCATAATCAAGTCTTAAAGTAGCCTTACATCTTACTATAAAAGACATACATACAATTATAGTGTGAAATTCTTAAAAGTAAATGTTATACATTGTATAAAGACAATATATATAAAAGTTATATACAATATAAATATCTCACTACATACATTTAACTTATAAATTGTCTTAAAACTTCTTAAAAATATATTAAAATCTATATGTATATACACTTCATATAATACTGTAATGACATGTACGTTCCTATACTAAGTCCCTATGCTTAATTCTAGCAGGTCACATCCTATTTTATATTCATACGTTTCCTAAGTTTAGGTTTTATTAAGGCTCTCTCATTAAGTCCAGAGCCTCAATCTGCTCTCAGTCTAATTATCCAGTTACTTTCCTGACACTCTGTATGATTCCTAACATCACCTCCACGTATACTAGGTGTGATGACTTCTAAAACTTTAAATAGGAATGTATGTGTTTCCCCTCGCTGGATGACATGCTTAGCTAGAGCAATGTGCGAAGACCTCTTTTTCATATGATATATATGTTCACGTATCCTTTCTTTGAAGGTACGATTTGTTTTTCCTACATAAAAGGAGGAACATACCTGGCAGACTGCTAAGTAAACTAGATGGATGGTTCTACAATTGGCACTAACATGTGTACTAAACTCCTTACATAGATCTGGGTGCATAAAACTTATGCTTGTATCTATATAGCAACAGTAGTTACATTGCCCACATGGTTTTGTACCTCCAATTTCTGTAGCAGCGAACCTCTGTCTGGGATAACATAACATTCTTTTTAAATTATATCTATTCTTGAAAAGAAAGCGTGGCTTTTCTCCAACTATATTTTTTAAGTCATTATCTACACATAAAATCGACCAATGCCTAGTAACTAGATCTCTAATGTCAGCATGGTCTGAAGTGTAGAAAGTAGAAATTTTGACGCATGATTGTTGACCCTTCATTCCATCCTTTTCATAAATATAAGGAGGTCCAAAATAAGGGGTAGCTACATTCAACCTCAAATCAGGGATTTTGTTCAAGTTATCTTCTATTTCCCGGTAACTATAGCCTCTCTCCGAGAACATATTTCTCAGATTATCAATCTCTGCCTTGAACCCCACTTCAGTGGGGTTCAACCTAAAGGCTCTCATCCCTTGACCTTTAATAATATTTCTAAAAATATATGGAGGATGCATACTTGACCTCATCAATAATGTATTATAACACGATTTACGATATATACCAGTATTTATTAACCCACATTCTAATTTCTCTATATATAAATCTAAGAAATCAATCTTATATTCGGAGTATTGCATAGTGAAATTTAGAAAGTCTGTTAGACCATTCATCATAGTAAGCAGGAAACTGAGTTGTTCTTCATCCCCATGCCAAAGGATGAAGAGATAGTCTACAAAACGATGGTAGAAGACAACATATTATTTAAATGAGCTCATGTGGAATAAAACTTCTTCCTCCCAATGTGCCAAAAACATATTAGCATAGCTATTGGCACATGGGGTCCCCATGACCACACCATCCTGTTGTCTTATATGCAGTTTCTTCAAACATAAAAATATTATTTTCTAATACTAATTCTAGTAAATGCGCAACTAAATCTATCTGTACTGGTGTACAGTCGCTGTGCTTAAGGAGATAATCATGTATATACTGAATGCCAAGTTCATTAGGTATTACCATGAATAATGACTGCACATCTAGTGTGACCAACAAGTATCCATCTATATTATTGCATTGTTTCAAACATTCATATAATTCAATCAAGAACTGTTTTGAGTCCTTTAGTACAAAGGTATTTTTATTCAAAATCGGTCTAAGATGTTTCTCCACATATACTGACATGTGTTCAGTGGCCCAACCTTGCCCTGAGACTATCTGTCTCATAGGTGGGTTACAAACATCTTTATGGATTTTGGGAAGTCCATGAATCACTGGAGTTAAAGGTGTCTTAATAAACAATCAAAATTCCTGCTGTATAATCCCTCCTTTAAAAATGTCCAATAATGTATTCCTTACATAACCAATGGTATCCTGTATTTCATTCATATGAATTACCTTATAGAACCTATCATTCAAATGTTCAATCATGGCACGATGATAGTGATCCATGTCCATGATGACTATACGACCACCTTTATCTGCTGGTCTTATGATAGATTCTTCGGCCTGCAGCCGTTTCAAACTCTGTCTCACTATAGGTGAGGTTATCTGCTTTCCTCTGCCTATTCTCTCTATAGTACTCAAGAGTTCGTCCTCAGTTAATTTTAAATATGCTTCCACTAGTGGATGATGTAGGGGTACAAAATCGCTCAAATTCCTAAACATAGGTTGTTCACTTGATTGTAATAATTCATTACCTATCTGTAAGTCTTGATGACCATGTATCAGTTTAAGCATCACATTACGACAAAATAATTTCGTGTCCGTCACAGTGTCTTAATTTACTAAAACTTCTAGGAATAAAGTTTAAGCCTTTACTTAACAAATTCTCTTCATTTAGGGACAATCTATATCCAGATATATTACATACTAATGTTTGTGGCTTGTCCACATCTACTTTATTGTTTGGTGTGGTATGAACTCCCCTGAGTGTTTCCTTTTTTGTCGGCCTCTGCTCATGGACCTTGTCCTTCTTATACCCTTGTCCTTTCAAACTGGAAGAGGAAAAGAAATATCCTCTCTTGTTCCAAGTGGCTGACTAGCAGCTTTATTTGGAACCTTCGGTTTTACCACATGTTCAGATGGCTGTGATCTAACAACTGGTCTATTCCTTTCTATTTGTACAGCTGGATATAAATTCTGTACCTGCATATTATCTGGGTCTTTATCATCATTCAGATGGGTAACATCACTAATATCAGATCCTTTTACATTCAAATCATTACATATTTGTGATGGCTCTCTATCACATTAGTGCCCTCATTTAACAATACATTCTCAATATCAGAGTGTAGGTTTATAGTAGTCCCATCTAACTGAACTAATATTGCTAGAATTCACAACTTTTATATTATCAGGGTTCATGACTTCATGTAATACATTATTTCTTACATTCTGTCTATTTAAATTCACGTTTACATTCTCAGCTCTTTCTTCATTTACAGTATTTCCAGCAGTTTCATTTAAATTATGTCCATATCTAGGCCACGCAAAGACGTGGCCTAATCTAAAATCATTACTGTCCCTTGCAATCTTGTTTCTTTTCTGATGGAGTAACTTGCGTTCAAATGCTGAAAACTCCATCGAGCAAGCTTTCAAACAGCTGTACAATGATTTTCGAAAAGTTACTAAAAATAGATTCTTGCTGTTTCTTTATATTCTGTACGAGGATAGTCTCCTCAGGACTAAAGTCAATAAGTAGTTGCAAATACTGCCTGCTTAACTCGAGGTTTATTTGCTGCCACTTCGAGAGTAAGTCAGGATAGTGTTCACCCTGGCTTGGCATATTGAAGACTCGCAGTCCCCTCGGCACAATCCTTTTCTCAAGGCAGTGTTGAAAATGCAAGCGTTGGATTTGTAAACGCTTCAAACGAAAAAAGTCTTTCTCCAACGCATCCAGCGACTTCTGTAACTTCTCCAGATCAAGCGTCGGTCCACTGACGTCATCAGATGAGGTCGTCGAATCAAATTGCCAGGAGGCAACTTTTGAACATTCCAAGTACTGTTGAAATCTCCGTTGTATATGTACACCTTAGTGCCAATTGTAGAACCATCCATCTAGTTTACTTAGCAGTCTGCCAGGTATGTTCCTCCTTTTATGTAGGAAAAACAAATCGTACCTTCAAAGAAAGGATACGTGAACATATATATCATATGAAAAAGAGGTCTTCGCACAATGCTCTAGTTAAGCATGTCATCCAGCGAGGGGAAACGCATACATTCCTATTTAAAGTTTTAGAAGTCATCACACCTAGTATACGTGGAGGTGATGTTAGGAATCATACAGAGTTGTCAGGAAAGTAACTGGATAATTATACTGAGAGCAGGTAGAGGCTCTGGACTTGAGAGAGCCTCAATAAAACCTAAACGTAGGAATATAAAATAGGATGTGACCTGCTAGAATTAAGCATAGGGACTTGGTATAGGAACGTACATGTCATTACAGTATTATATGAAGTGTATATACATATAGATTAATATATTTTTAAGAAGTTTTAAGACAATTTATAAGTTAAATATATGTAGTGAGATATTTATATTATATATAACTTTTATATATATTGTCTTTATACAATGTATAACATTTACTTTTAAGAATTTCACACTATAAAATTGTATGTATATGTCTTTTATAGTAAGATGTAAGGCTACTTTAAGACTTGATTATGAATTGTTTATGATAAGTTAATTAGTTAAATGTTAGAGTATATATTATATACGCGACGAGTCCTGTCATTCATGATCTGAAAAAGCTCTATGAGTGAAAGCGCTAATATGAAGGAAGTCTATGTTTTAAACTGAAAATAAATTGATTACTGGTAATACCTGCTTCGCTACCATTCCTCTATTTTTGGACTGATTCTAATTTTTTATATTCTGGAATTGGGGCGTTTACCTGGTGTTTGGGCGATAGCTCTGGTTTTGTCTACAATATATATAGGACATTTGTTTACAATTACAGGCTTGAGACCTAACCTGACCAAGCAAGCAGCTATTCTAAAACTGTCAGCACCAGACAATGTACAAAGTTTAGAGTTTTCTGGATATGGTCAACTATTTAGGCACATTTATACCAGACTTCAGCGAGTTGACAGCATCTTTAAGAGAGCTAACACACATCAGAAGGCATTTGAAGACCTTAAGCAGAAAATTGCCACCCCTGCTATGTTAAGATACTATGATGTGAACAAACCAACCAGTTATTCTACCCTGTGATGCTTCAAAATTTGACCTAGGCGCAGTTATACTTCAAGAGGGCAAACCAGTAGCCTATGCATCAAGAACACTAGCCCAAACTGAGATGCAGTATGCTCATATTGAAAAAGAGCTTTTGGCTATAGTATCTGCATGTTCCAAGCTTCATGATATTTATGGTCAAGCTATCCAGACTGAAACTGATCAACCTCTAGTTACTATTCTAAAGAAGACTATGCATTCCACTCCAGCGAGATTACAAAGAATGATGCCCAAATTACATAAGTACAATTTCAAATTGGTCTACACTAAAGGCAAATTGGTCTATCTGGCTGATGCCTTACACAGATCACCCAGACATACAACAGAACAGCCTGATGCAGAGAATTTGGAATTTGATGTGATGTCAGTGCATAATTTTTCCACCACTAGACTTGAGTTAAGAGATCACACTCAGACTGATCCTATATCACAAAAGCTTAATCACTATATTAATGTTGGATGGCCATCAATGCAGTCTAAGCACCTGTGGTGCAAGTGTATTTTCCTTAGAGATGAATTGATGGAAGACTGCATTATTTTCAAAAGTTCTGAAATTGTTCGCTTCAACAATATATTCAGATTTTGCATCGTGGCCACCCTCCAAGATCCACACTCACTAAGAGAAAAGCAAGAGAATTGGTATTTTGGCCTTCATCATCAAAATACATTGATGAGTTTTCTTGCACAGTATGCAATAGTACTAGACCGTATTTGCAAACAGAACCACTTTAGCCAAGTCCAATTCCTGAAATACCTTGGTCTACTGCAACAACTGATATCGCTGAGTGGCACAACCAACAATACTTAGTATTGGCAGACTCCTATTTGAATTGGTTTGCGATTTCCCTACTACCAAACAACCTCAACTGCTGTTATTACTATGCTGAAATGTCATTTCTCAGCTCATGGTAGTCCACACAAACTTTTTTTTGACAATGGTACTCAAATTACTAGCCATTTATTTCAGAAATTTGCAAAAGAATGGGACTTTCTACATATAACTAGTCCTGAATATCCTCAGTCCAATGGTCTAGCTGAACATGTAGTGCAGAGTGCAAAGCAATTACTTGAGAAATCAAAGCATGACAATACCAATGTATTCTTGAATTTGTTTAATCTCAGAAACATACCCAGTGATGATATTCTTGGCTCACCTGCTCAGAGACTACTTTCCAGGCAAACTAGAACTATGCTACCTACTCAAGTTTGTTGTAGCCTAAACTTAACAATACAACCATCAAGACTCAGTTGTTGAAGTGCAATATCCAGAAATCTAGTTAAGACAGCTCGAGCAGATTACTGTGTCTGTTGAGGGAAGGAGACTGCATGAATCCAGACTAAAGGTTTTGATCGAATAGGACAGATTACAGTAAATATGTCGAGCAGAGATCCTACTTGGTAGACTGCGAAGGTGAGTATAGGAGGAATCGCAGACATCTTCCTGTACCAGAATCATTATCATCATTGCAGTCACAACATTGTTTCTGTGATGCAGACTCTAAATCAAAGAATGAGTCACTGTTTCCAGACAAGAAAGTGTTCTAAAGCCCAATTCTGTTCCAGAAAGTGCCTCTAACATTCCACAGGTCAACCATTTTCCAAAAATTGTCCCAGTTGCCAAATCTAATTCCCAATTTTATGTCACTCGATATGGACGAGTTTCTAAGCCTAGTGTGAAATACGCAGCAACATGGACTTGATTGTATATACATGTGTATTTAGTATTCTATAACGCACGTCTAGGGATTACCTGCGATTTCTGCATGCTAGATCTCATGACAAATTGCATGATACATTTCTCAAAGAGGGAAGATGTAGATCAGTGTAAAGTGCATGTATTATGTCTTTAAGCATGTGAGGCTGTACATGCACGTATAAATTCCAGACACGCGCAATCCCTAGTGCCATTTTGTAGAAGCAGCCAGAGTGTTAGTATGCATGACAGCAGTTGACAGTTTGCATACAAGTTACTTTAAGTTAGTCAGTAAGCCTCTATAGTGATGCAGTTGTATAAAATAAAGCTGCTTGAACAGAACCCATGAAGACTCGTTTATTCGTGTCCTAACACAAAACTGACAGAAAGGAAGACTTAAAAGTTCCACAAAGTCACAACAAATCCAGGCCTGCTGCCTCACAGAAGTGCCTGAACCTGCTGCCCTGCAAGTTCCATCCAGTGCATAGAAAAATGAGATGCATGGAAGCACTAGCGATAGAATGTAGGGTAGCGAGAGCAGAGAAGAAACTGTCTTGCAACCCCTCAACTACTGCTCCTTCAAAGGTATCTGAAAGCTCTTTGATAAAATCCCTCTGCAACCTAGGAAAATGAAACCTGTAATTCAGGGACCATAGAGCAAACGAAAATAATGATTTGATGAAAAGACACTTCCCACATCTATCCATCGTCCTGGAATCTCTATTAGGAGGATGGAAAGTGTTACTAGTCTGTTTCTTTTTGTTTGCTGCCACCACAATAGCATCCACCGCAACCCCCTTAATCCAAATCTTTGTCTAGAGTGGACATAATGTATTTATTCTCAGAGGGGTAGGCTCAAAGGAATATGGGGTCTCCCACACAGTCTTGGAAATTAATTCATTAAGATAGTCTGAAGGCAGAGTCACCCAAGAGGAGGGTGATCGAGAAAGTACAGTTGTGTACACTTACCATAAATGTAGATGTGAGTGTATTCACTGCTGCAGTCATTACATTTGGGTTATCCTGCTGGCAGGTTGTCCTCAGTCGGCCTGAACTCCAAAGTCTTGGGTCCTGCATCGGTTGCTGCCGCCTCTTCCCTGTCATCAGGGGGTATAAAAGATGTAGCAGATGCCATTTTATTTAGTTTTTCTTGCCCCAGATGTCAGGTGCCCCCAAAAGGGTAGGCTAAAATTATGTCAATAAAACCTACATGCACCAAAATAAGTTTTACCTTCATCTATAAGCAAATACACCACCTAGGTTGTATAGATTAGAGAAGTAAAGATAAGTTCCAGCAAATATAAGGGGGATGATGGGTGGGTAACCTGGACTGCAACAGTTAATACACTAACATCTACATTTATCTTAAGTGTACACAATTATACTATGTTCTTCGTGTTTCACTGTTACAGTCATTACATTTAGGTTGAGTCCCAAAGCTATGGTTGGGGGGGAGCTGGAGCTAAACAGCATTAGGAGCGGCTATGAGGCAAAGCCTGCGCTGGATTTAGAGTAAAGAGGTATATTGTAATGTTTTATAAAGGTATGCACTGAACTCCAAGCAGCAGCCTCCAAAATGTCTTTGGTTGGTACACTCCTGAAAAAGGCTGCAAAAGTGGCTGCAGCTCTGGTTGAATGTGGCCTAATGCCCTTAGGCACTGGTTTGTCATGCTGTGAGTAGCAGAAACGAATGCCGTGACCTATTCACTTTGAAATAGTCTGCTTGGAGATGCCTTTCTTTGTGATGCTGTGGCATATGCCACTAGTAATTGCTCTTTCTGAAAACTTTAGTTTTGTCCAAGTAGAATAAGTTGTCTGTGTACATCCAAAGAATGCGGAAGTTTCTCCCCCTTGTTCTGTGGATTTGGATAAAAAGTTGGCAAATTAATTGTTTGGTTAAAGGCTACACTGGATACCACCTTGGGCATAAATGTAGAGTTTGTTCTCAGAGACCCTGTCTGGATAGAAAATGCTAAAGGATTCCACAGCCATGAGAGCCTGTAGCTCTGAAACTCATCTTGCAGAAGCTATTGCTAGGAGCAGAGCTGTTTTCCAAAATAAGAACTTAATGTCCGCAGTAGCAGCTGGCTCAAATGAAGTAAGGTTGAGTTTTTCCAAGACATAATTGAGGTCCCAATTCAGGTATTAGCGTTCTCCTTGGAGGCCTTAAGTTTTTGGCTCCTCTGAGGTACTGCCTTAATAAAGGATGAGAGAAGAGTGATGGCTCTGTATTGTAAAGAGCCGAAATTGCAGAGGCATGGATTTTAATTGATGAAAAAGATAGGCCTTTGTCCAGTATCTCAGTTAAATATTGCAAAATCTGAAGAATATTTGGGACAGCTATATCAGTCCCTTGAGCTTGGTTCCAAGCGCAAAATCTCTTCCATTTCCCAGCATAGGATTTTCTAGTACTAGGCCTTCTGGCTTCTAAAATGACATCCATCACAGCTTTACTGAGGTGTGGTTTGTATGGCTACATTATCCGCCATGCTGCCAGGTTTAGGGTCCTGAGTTGGCTGTGCAGAATCCGATTGTTTTGCTGGGACAGATGAGGTATTTGAGGTAAGGTCCAGGCTGGACTTTGGGACAAGTTCCTTAAGATCTGATACCAGTACTGGTGTGGCCAAGTCAGGGGCAATCAATCATTTTTGGCTTCTCCTGCCTGACCTTTAGGAGTACTTTGGGGAGGAGAGGCAGTGGAGGAAAGGCATATACTGATAGGTATGTCCAGTTGAAAGATAAGGAGTCCCACTTTCCAAGCTTGTCTGTGATAAGTCCTTGTGCAGAATCTTCTTAGTTGATTGTTTTGAGGGGAGGCAAATAGATCTATGTCCGGGTGTCCCCATTCCATCATCATGCTGAAGACTTGTGGATCCAGATGCCACTCGTGGGGATCCATGAGATTTCTGCTTAGTTCGTCTGCCAGAGTATTTTCCTTTCCTGGAAGGAACTGTGCCTGCAGATGAACTTGGTAGGTCAATGCCGTGTCCCATAAAGCCATGGGTAGTCTGCATAGGGGATAAGAATGAGTTCCCCCCTGCTTATGTACCACATGACCGTGGTTTTGTGTCCATCAGTAGTTGTCCTGGATGAAATAGGTCCTTGAAGGCTGTCAGGGCATTTTGAACAGCTAGCATCTCTTTTTGATTGATATGGAGATGCTTTTGGTTTGTGGACCAGGTGCTCTGAATGCCTCTTCTTGCCATGTGCCCCCCCAGGCATAATCTGATGCATCCGTCGTTAGGCTCCGTCTGGCTGGGGGTAGTGAGAATGGCTGTCCCTTGTTCTGGTGACAAACCTTTGCCCACCAGTGAAATTACTGTTGCAGGCATGGTATTAAGAGTAATCACTGTTTACAGACTGTGGCAATGTGCCCCACTTTTTAGGTACCACTGAATTTTCCTCATATGCAGTCTTGCATATGGAATTAGTAAGATGCAGGATGCCATGAAGCCCAAAGCCTGCAGAATTTTTCTTGCAGATAACCGGGCCTTTTTTGCCATTTCCTTGAAATAGGTAGTCAGTTGCCTTTGTCTGGACTGAGAAGCCATCTGGGCAGTTGTATTTAAGCTTGCACCCAGGAATATCTCGAGAGGGTACTAGTTTTGATTTCTTTTTGCTGACTGTATACTCTAGAGGCATGTTAAAAGTCTCATCACAAAAGTCAGATTCTATAATAGAATGTCCTTGTTCTCTGCTTGTATGAGGCAGTCATCCAAGTAAGGATATATTTGTATCCTCTGTCTGCAGTAAGCAATTACTGGTGCCAGGCACTTTGTGAAGACCCTGGGCGCAGTAGATAAGCCAAAAAGCAGTGCAGGGAATTGGTAATGCTTTGAGCCAGCCTTGAATCGGAGGTATCTTCTGACTGATTGATTGGGACACGCAGGTATGCCTCTTTTAGATCTAAAGTCATGAGCCAAGCTTTGCTGTCCAGCATGGGCAGAAGCTGCTGTAAGGTCAACATCTTGAATTTGTGTATATCCAGGAAAGTGTTTAGAATAGACAGGTCCAGTACTGGTCTCCGTGCTTTGTCCTTTCTGGGTACCAAGAACAGTCGAGTAAAATCCTTGTCCCTGCTCTTGCTGTGGCACTTGCTGAATTGCCCTCCTGTCCATGCAGCGATTTGTTTTCGAGCCTCTGCCCATTGATTTTTTTGGCAGGTCTGGCCAACCGTTTACCCTTGGCAGCGTATGGAAATGAAACTTGTAGCCTTGTGACGCTGTCCAGAACCCATTTGTCCTGGGTTATAATGTGCCAATTTTGAGAAAAAAGTGCTAGTTCTCTCCCTAAGGGTGCTGCCAGAAGGGAAGTGCTTGGTGCACGCAGGGGGAAGTCACTGGGTCTGTTTCCTGT
Organism: Protopterus annectens; assembly: GCF_019279795.1. Lineage (NCBI taxonomy): Eukaryota > Metazoa > Chordata > Ceratodontiformes > Protopteridae > Protopterus > Protopterus annectens. The sequence continues at coordinate 897,510,358 of NC_056746.1, forward strand.
ATGGCTGTGATTTGTCTTCACCTTTGGAGGTAGAGGCACTCCACTGCTTAGACCTATAGGAACCTTGCGGCTGTGATCAGCCTCTAGGGCATCTGGATCTGCCCCTTTGAGGTCTGAGACTGGAAAGGACCAATTCTTTGTAGGCCAGTGTCTGCTAAATCTAGGCAGCTGTACCTGTAAGATATGCTTGACCATTTGCATAGATTTAGCTTTGTCCTCCATTTTCTTTAACACCTCTTCTGCCTTAACACCAAACAAGGTATGTTGTGTAAAGGAGCATCTAATAATTTTGCTTTAACATGGTCAGGCAGATTTTGTTCCTTTAACCAATCATTATTCCCAATGACAGAACCCGTAACAGTAGCCCTGAAGGAGGCCTCCAGAGAATCAAACCCACATTGCAGAGTATGCTATCCAAAAAAAACCTGGGTTCACT
>NC_056746.1:897511293-897539091 GCF_019279795.1 Protopterus annectens
AATATACAGACCCAACTGGAACTTGGCAGTGCTAACTTTACCCCCTTCTCACACCCTAAAGAGCCCATCTCTGTACTGGAAGAATGCAAAGTTCCTGTAATCATGGCTGCAGAGGTAAAAACCACACTCTCCAAAGCCAAGAACACAGCATCCATGGGACCAGACAACATCCCAGGCTGTGTTCTACACGACCGACAGAAGGAACTGGCATCTCACCTAAGTACCATGTTCAATCATAGCCTCACCTCAGGTTTTGTGCCTGCTGAATGGCGCACAGCAACAGTTATCCCACTCCACAAGGGGGGAGCCACCACGGACCCCGGGAACTACCACCCCATTAGCCTGACTAGCCCTGGTCTGCAAGACCATGGAATGCATTATCATGGAACTTCTAAACAAAGACATTGGTAATCTCCAAACTCTGGACCCCACCCAGTTCGGGTTTATAAAAGGCAGATCATGTCTCCTAAACCTGATAGATTATGAAGTGGTCATCAAAGCCGTTGACAAGGGTAAGGTGGTTCACAGAGCCTATCTAGATCTTGCCAAGGCTTTCGACACCATCCCCCACTCTGGAATTAGATAAACTCACTAAACTAGGTATAAATCCCTGTCCCAAGATGGGTTGCCAACTGGCTCACTGACTGAACCCACACCGTGAAAGTAGCAGACTCCAAGTTCGATTTCATACCAGTGACAAGTGGAGTACCACAGGGTTCAGTCCTGGGTCCTCTCCTGTTTGGTATCTACTTCTCTGAAGTACAGGCTAACACAGAAGGTCTTTGGCCAACGAAGTTTGCAGATGACTGCAAACTAGGAGCCATAATCGAAACTTCTAACTATGTGGACATCTACAAAAAGGCCTCACTGAGACAGATGCCTGGTGTCAAAGCCATGGCCTCAAGCTCAATGCCAAAAAGTGCATTGTCATCCCCTTTGGTAAAAACTGTGTACCCATGAACTACAACATAGCCGGTAGTATAACACCGAAAATGTGATGAGACCTTGGGACACAGGTGGACAGTAGCCTCTCTTTTGATCACATCGCTACAGTAGTCAGGAAATCCTACGTGGCGCACCTCATCGCAAAAGGTTTCTCATCCAGAAAAAAGGTCATTGTTCCCCTCTACTCATCACTCATTAGACCCATTAATAGAGTACAACACCCCTTTTGTTATGTACCTCACAAGACATCAACAACTGGAAAGGCCACAGAAATACTTCACAAAGAGGATTACTAGCCTCAAACAGATGCCCTACGCAGACAGTCTCAAAAAACTCCAGCTTTACTCCGTTGCATATCGCCTACTCAGAGGTGATCTCTGCCTAACATACAAAGCTATGTCAAACCCAGAGTTGTTGGACACACTCCACTTAAAGAAATCCCAATCCCTCCGAGCTACATGCTCTAGGGACCTAATCCTTGTCACCACAATAAACAGAACTTGCCGGAGGGATAGATTCCTGTCCCAGAGACTTACTATACTCTGGAATAAACTACCGATCTTTATCAAACAAAGCTCCTCATTAGTACTCTTTAAGAAAAATCTTGATTGGATGGGAAATAGGAAATTCACCCCGCGGATCACTTCTGTGGCTCTGCTCGACAGTGGCGCAGGAAAATAATTTTCTTGGGTGGCAAAAGCCAGGGTACCTTTTTGGCTGGGCTTGTATAGGCCCCAGGGCCGATAGCCTAGTTACCTACCTATGAACCTATACCTGTCCTAAGGAAAGATTTTCTTTGGTGGGCAGCAACCCCACGCCGCCCAGACCCTCTCCACAGACTCATCAGACTATGCCTGGGGTGCACACCTGGATGGCAGGTACATTCAGGGCCATTGGAGCCCAAATCAAGTACATCTGCACATCAACCAAAAAGAGATGTTAGCTGTTCACTCCCCAACAGCCTTCAGACCCCTACTCTCCCTGGGGTCTCTACTGATCAAAACAGACAACACCATACTGATGTGGTGTATCAACAAGCAGGGAGGGACTCGCTCTTATCCTCTCTGCAGGCTCGTCATGACCCTTTGGCACACTGCCTCAGCCATGCAACTACACCTGCTAGCACAGTTCCTGCCAGGCTCTCTAAACTCTCTGGCAGACAACTTGAGCAGAAACTTGCTAGACCACAGAACCTTCACCATTGTAACCCAGAAATGGGGCAGTCCGAACGTAGACCTCTTTACCTCCCACTCCAATCAGCTCAGAAAATTCTGCACCAGGGAACCTCACAGCAAGGCTTGGAAATTGGATGCTCTATTCTTCCAGTGGGTAAACTTCTGTCTATGCATTTCCCCTGCTACCACTCGTATCAAACGTACTGCTCAAAATAAGGGAAGAAATACCGAGGGCAATCCTGATTGCTCCAGACTGGCCACGCCAGCACTGGTACCCACTGCTGCGCAGCCTGTCACCCCTGCCACCATGGCACCTACCTCATATCCCAACACTCCTGACCCAGGGGAATGGAGAATTCATATATCCCCAATTGCAGACCCTCAACCTGGCAGCCTGGCTTATTCACTGACCACCTCTCAAGCTACCAGCCTAAGCAAACCAGTCCTAGATGTTATACGTGAGGCCAGACACCCCAGCACTAGGCAATCCTATGCTGACAAATGGAAAATGTTTTGCACCTGTTTCCAGGCTAAGGGAGGTGGAACGGTCACAGCTCTCCCTACTTCTCATCCTGGATTACCCTTTCCATGCTGACAAGTCTCACTCAGGACTTAACCCATCTTGCATGCCTAATTTGATGTCCAGTGTGGCTCTCAACCAATCCATACATATGCCCGCCTTTTTCCCTAACCCACAAAACAAGGGGGAATGGATTCTGCACTCTAGATGTGCACAGACAGCTCAGATTTTATCTGGACAGGATTAAATCTTTCAGAAAAACTGAAAAATTGCTAGTCAACTTCGCAGCAGGAGCAGAGGGCAAGGCCATATCAAAAAAATTAATCTCCAAATTGATAGCACACTGCATCCATTTCTGCTACAGACAGCATGGGAAACCACCCCCAAAGGGGGTCAGGACACATTCCACCAGAGCTACCTCCACCTCTGCAGCCTTTCTCAGAGGGGTCCCACCAGGGACATCCTGGAGGCTACAACATGGACCTCTGTTCATACCTTTACTAAGCATTACCACCTGCCTATCTTCTCCAAATCCAGGGCAGGCTTTGCCACCGCAGTCTTGCAAGGAATCCTAGCCAGCCCACAGTCGTCTTGACTGCCTCCACACTTTTTGAATCAACCCTAATGTGATGACTGCAACAGTGAAACACGAAGAACATAGTACAGTTGTGTGCACTTACCATAAATGTAGATGTTAGGGTGTATTCACTGTTGCGGTGCTGGTTTCGCTCTCTCCATCCCACTTCTCTCTTCCTGTCTCCTTACAGGGTTTTTTTGGTATTTACTTTCTACTGGTGGTGGTCCACCATAACCTAGCTGTGTATTTGGGGGGCTCCTGACTGGGCAAGAAAAACCAATGTAATGGTGTCTGCTGTCTAATTTTATACCACTGACGACCTGACGTCAGTCCTGGAGAGACTGCAACTGATGCAGAAATACTAAGCCTCTGGTTTTCGGGCCAACAGACTGCAAGAGTGAATACACTTTAACGTCTACATTTATGGTAAGTGTACACAACTGTACTTTTTGCTCCAGGGTAACAACTCTAGGGGCCAGGAGGGACTGATGTAGCCTTTCTGAATTGGTCAGGTCATTTCTTGTACACTTTCTCTGCAATACCTTTTATCCCCAAGGTATGTACCATAGTGAGACAGGATGTTCTCATTTTTGGCCAGAAAGAAATTTTTTTCCTGTATAAACTTGTCTGTAGGAAAACATGGTGTTCCTCTGCAAGCAGATCTATACTGACTCAATGTAGAAGGCCCCAGCTTCACCTCAGCCTGGTCACATTGTGGCTGACAGCCTGCATGACCTTGCCCTGATGCCAGGTAGGCACATGAAGCGCTAAATATTATAAAGGAGTCTATAGTATATAGTAAAGTGAAAATGATTCTTCTGTTGCCAGTCTGGGGACCTTGATCCAAGAAAGGCTACAGTGATACTGGTTCTGGAATACTTCTCAGATCTCTACAAAAATGGTTTATTTTACTCTGCTCATTGGGACCCTTTTATATTCTAGACCTTCTGTTAAACAATTCCTTAGCGGAGTTATCAAACTCAGACCTTCTGGAAAGCCTGTTGCTTTATTGTGTGACCTTAACTATGTTATAAAGTTAACCCTGCTGCTGCACCTCCTGCCCCAGCTCCAGCCCCACCAGCTAGCGGCATCATCCCCTGCTCATTTCCTCTTGAGCAATATTGGTCTTGGTGGCAGTTACCTCAGTTAGGCAAGTTTGAGTTCCAAGCCTTTATGTGCAGAAAACCATTTTTGATGTTCCCACAGAACAATGTGTAGTAATAAACCCTTTATGCCTACAATAGTTTTATTTGCACTCTAGGAAGACCGTACAATTTCCAGTCTTTTATAATTGCACACAGCTTGGATTTTACTTACTAGGCAGACTTTAGAAAGTGATCAGCTGGGAAAAAGAGGGTAGACCTGTTAAGTTACCCCTTTCCAAGTGGTAGCACGTTGTATTGCATTTTGTTACCAGTATCATGGAGAGCCAGTGGTGGATGTTTCAGTTGGTCCACTGGGTTCTGGAGCCTGGAACTTTCTCCTGGCTGTTTGCCAAAGTAAGAAAGCTATGAAGATTACTGCACCCTTTATACCACCAATGTACTGTCATCTGGATAGAAGGGTGAAGCTCGGTAAGACTGGTCAGTTGTGGGCTTCCAGCAAGGTAACTCAAATGACAGGAACATTAAAACTATTCTAACACATTTATTGCAAATTCCTAACACACCTGTACTTGCAAAATCAGACCCCTTTCTCTGTCTCTTTTGCCTTTGATCTTTCCCAGCATCAGTGTTCTGTTGTGAATCTTTTCTTTGCACTATAAGTTTTGCCTGCATTTTTTGGTAGGATATTCCTGTTTGTTAGTAATACTGCAAATATGAGCAGAGCACTTAGTTCTGCAAGAACTTGCTTTTCCATACATTTTAGCCAGTCCAGAACCATCCTGGTTCTGAAGTCTGTGTTTGAGGTCTCATTCTCATCTTATGGAGCAACCACCATTCTTTGAGGTTTTACCTTCTGCCTGCAAGCAGAAAATTGTTTGAGTCTTTGGGAGGTTGGCTGACTCAAATTGTGCCTCTGCTGTTTACTGATTCTGCTGCAGCTGCTGTTCCTCTTATTCTGCTGGTACTCTTGGCGTTGCACTGATGGCCTCTTCCTCTGCTGTTTGTAGGGATGCCTTGGCAGGCAAACGAGAACTTCTCTTGTTCTCAGGAGAAGGGTCAGATAAAAGTTCTTAATTCGGAATGGATAAAGAATCATTATGGGATAAGTATGACTTGTAAGTATCTAGTAATCACAAAAAAAGAGTGAATTATTCGCTTTACTTGAACTGTTTTACATTTAATTACGGCAACGTTTTTTGACTGACTGAAATTGATAGTTTTATCTCCTGGACAACTCTTTTGTGGATACTTGTAAGTATCTATCATTTTCTGGGGGGTGGGGTTGCCGGATAAATGAACTTAGGGGAGAGAACCTACTGGTCTCCTGTTGTTCTGTGGATTTGGAAGATTTATTTGGATTTGCTTTTTCCTTGCCTTCTGTTTTTCAAGCAAGAAAATAGTTCCTCCTCTTCTGAATTGTATTTTTAGGTAGAGTAGGCATTGCTTTGTTGTGGTGGGATTGTTGTACATCAGGAGTTTCTTGATCTGAACATTCTGATTTCTGAAGAAACTCATAGTTCCATTTTGAAAATGTTATCTTTTTCTGAGACTTATACAAGATGAAATAGATTTTTCAGTGGGAGCAGATTGAAGTTCTTTTGGAACAGAAAATGTATATTTTTTTTTTTTTGTTATAGTTGGATTTGCCTAAACAAGTTCCCTCCTGTGTTGCCTGCTTTAGAGAATGTTCATAGGTGTGTACTAGGCTAATGGCCCTGGAGCCTTTACAAGCCTAGCCCATAGGATAACCTTGGCATGCCACCCGACATTAGTTCCCAGTGCCTCTGTCGAGTAGAGACACTGGAGTAATCCCGGAGGTGAGGTTTTATTTCACATCTACTCAAGATTTCTCTTGAGGGGCAGTGCGGTTCTCTGTTTAGCATGTATGGGAAGCCGATTCCATAGCATGGGCAGTCTCTGGGTTATGAACCAGTCCCTCCAGCGGGTTAAGGTGTCTAGAGCGTGTGGTGTGGAGAGATTGCAATGTCTTTAGATGTAGCATTTCTAACAGAGCTGGGTCACACATGGCTTTGTAAGTCAAGCAGAGATTGCTTCTACGTAGACTATATGAGACTGAGAATAGTTGGAGTTTCTTGAGTCTGTCCGTATAGGGCAACTGTTTAAGGCCTAGGATCATCTTTGTGAGGTACTTTTTGCAGGCTCTCCAGTTGCAGGTGTCTAGTGAAGTACATGCCAAATGGGGCATTGTACTCTGCCCTAATGAGGTAAAAGTAGGGGGAGACAATGACCTCTTTCTTCCTGGATGCAAAACCCTTATATGGATGTGCTACATAGGACTTTCTGACCACTGTAGCAATGTTAGGGTCAAAAGAGAGGTTGCCGTTTTTCACTGTTAGGTTGACAGTTGTTTGCCCCAGGAAGATTGAAATTGTAGAAGATACATTCATATTCCGAAGTTTTTAAATTGCATAGCAGACTGCAGCTATTTCTTTCTTAAACTGCTTCTGTCAAACACATTACTGCTGCTAACAACCCCATTCCGTCTGACAATGAAGAAAATGTATTCTCATAATTTTATATTCAAGATTTTAAACTTTCAAGCTTGTTTTTTTTTTTTTGTTACTGTTTGAGAGCATGTAAGTTAATGAACTTTTCTCCTGAGGTAAAGTAAAATCTTTGAATACCTGCTACATCAGGTTACTTAGCATGTTTTAAAGTGTGCTCAGGATGTTGCTGATTTTTCCATAGCAGCTGCTCTGCTTTGTCAGTATTGAAGATTATTAGCTTGGCTTCATTCTCAGAACCTTTCTGATGAGGTTAGATTTGAAAGTTTAAATTTTTTTAAAAAAAAACAATAAGGAGGCATTAAAGAAGAAAAGCCTCAAAAAGCTGTCATTCAGCATGTGACAATCTTCTTCTTTAGGCTCTTCCCTCCTCCTGTGCTGGCAACCTCTGTCTCTGACTTCATCTTCTTTTGTGGCATCAGTGTTAGACATTTTCCAAAGGTAATTTGAAGGGTTGCATTTGGCTATGGGAATCCCACCCACTTAGGAGATTTCTCCAAGTGAACCAGGTTTCTCTTTCTTGCCATTCTGCATCAGCTGCTGACCTAGGGGATTATAGGAGGTGTACCTTTTTGCCACTTGAACAAAGATCTTTTTGAAGCCCCCTCAGGTATCAAAAAGAGAAGGCTCCTGGAGATCTGTTCTGGATCATTCCTTTCTAAGTCTTCAAGATTCCCAATTTCAAAATGTTCTAGCCTTCGTGGTTAAAGCTGGATTTAAAATGCCTATAATCACGTTCCCATAGGTGAGCAGTTCAGGCATTTTTTAATGGATTCTTGTTTCTGGGTTACATTCCTGTTCTGTTTCACTTTGGGCTTTCCCCATCATAAAGGTATTCACAAAGTGTTTTTATGCTTCAGCCACTGCTCGTTTCATGCTTCAAGGTATTCAAATACTTTTATATTTGGACATCATTTTTCACCATTGCAGACTCCCTTCCAGTTGTCAGAATTCTTTGCAAAGTGTGCAAAATCTAGTCTGAGTTTTCAAACTGACCTTCAGAAATTGTATCTGTTCTCACAGAATTGTATTTCTGGGATGTATGTTGGATTCTGGCCAGTGAAGAGACTTCTTCCTCCAGTTAAGTGCAGATGTTATAGCAGTTCTTCCAAGTTCCTGTAATCAAAAGTGTGCATCTGGAAAGGAATCTCTCAGGATTTTGGGATACATGGCATCTGATTCTCATGCCTCCCTTAGTCAGACTCCACATGTAGAAAATACAGTGGGGCCTTCCTATCAGTCTGGGTTCAACATCCACACCTTTGGTCCTTTAAGATGCCAGTGCTGGGATTTGTGACTAGATTCTTTGGTAGGTACCTTGCAGTCTAGGTCTTGTATTCTCCCTTCTGACCCCCATAGTTTGTGCCTACATATGCATCCAAATTGGTATAGGGTGTTTTTTCCAAAGAGATAAAAGTTCATGCTCTGGAACCTTTCAGACTGACAGAAGGACATAAATATCAGATGTTGGCAGTGGTCAGTACTTTGGTTTAAATCCTCTCCGGCCTCCAGTACTTCTGCAAGTGTACAGAGACTAGATGTGGTATGTAATCATAAGGGCATACTAGAACCTACCCTCTTTGTAGACTGACAACCTGGGAGAAATAGCACTTTGGCTCTGCGGACTTCGTAGATTTCTGCAGAGCAAAACCTGATTGCAGATCAACTCGGCAGGACCAGGACAGAGGACCGGCCCCCACCACCACTACTATAACACAGACATGCACAAATGGAGACTTTATCCTGGCAACCTCCAAGAATTAACTGTGGGAATACCTTGGGTACATCTGTTTCTCCTTTCAAAATAAACTGCTTAAGAAAATCTCCAGGATTCCTTACAGCTAGGTCAGGAAGGCAGATGCCTTCTCACTTCCATGATCTAGAATGTTCCTGTATGCTTTTCCATTGATAATCCCTCTTGATCTTCAGAAGAACCTGGATACTCCAAAAATTGTGGTGGTGGCTTTCTTTTGGCTGAGGCAGCAGCAGATGTTAATGTTTCACTGTTGCAGCCCTAACCAGTGGGTTATCTGGCTCCTGGTAGCCCTCAATCGGCCAGAATACCAAAGGTAAGTAATGACGTTGGCTATCGTCTGTTGTAAAGGACATCAGGGCGTCCGATAAAGGAGGCAGCCGATGTCACTTCCTCAGTCTTCCTTGCCGCAGGCAGAGCTCAAAGCAGAAGCATTTCTTGCACGAGTGCTGGTCTGCAGTTTACCTTTTTTGTTTCCAACTACACCGTTGGTCATCTACAGCTAAGTACCCCGTTGGGGATCCTCTTTTCTTGCCTTAACGAGTGTCAGAAAAGGTTAATATTTGTCTTGCCTGTGGAAAGCAGATTCCCCATAGAGATTTTCATTCCTATTGTATTTGTTTAGGCCTTGACCATGATGTTCCTAATTGTGATTTCTGTGCTTGCTTTAATCCGCATGCTATTCGTCATTGGGCTAAGCTCTTGGCTAAGCATTCTGGAGTTTGGCCTAAGTTTGTTGGTATGGTGTCCACTGGTCTTCAGGCTTTGGATATCCCCAAGAAACGTAAGGATAAGCACTGCGACAGGATTCCGAAGGTCAAGTCCTCGGATGATAAGTTGGTAGTCATGCGTTAGCCAGTGAGGTGCTTTTGCAGCCCACAGATTTTTAACCACAGGCCTCTGTTGAGACCATTTCGGAGGCCCCCAGGCCTTTGGCTTCCATTTTGCCTTCTGACCTTCCGCCTGACAGGGTTGTCCTGTCGCCGCGCCCTGCAGTCGGGCCGATTCCAAAGTCCGGTCCGCTTCGCTGATGTCGTGACTCCACCCGCCGACGCCATCAATACTGTTGGTCTGGTATAAAAGCCGCCAGCCTAATTTCATTTTCCCAAGTCTTTCTTGTCACAAGTGGCTTCCTCGGCAGAAGCTGTTCTGGGTAAGGCCGGCCGGTTGATCCAGAGATTACTTCTACCGTTCTACTACTTCAAGACTTAAAGCTGGGTACCCCGTTGGGTTTTCTTTTCTGCCCCCAAATCATAAAGATTTCCACTAACAATTGTTTAACCTGTGGGTCACAAATACCCTCATAAAGATTTCCACTCTTACTGTCTGCCTTGTTTAGGCCCAGCCCACGACGAGCCGCTTCGTTCGCCTGTGCTTTTCAACCGACGAACGCTTAGGCGCCGGTCGGAGTTTGCAGAACAGTTTTTCGTTCTGATTTTGCGTGATTATGCCGCCGATCCTCCTCACTACCCAATCTACCAAAACGCAGAAAATAAGAAGTTAATTCTCGCGTCCACGGCTCGCCGGTTTCGCCGTTAAGCAAATCATGAGTGTTCCCGGTTTCGCCGAAAACCGAAAACTGATCAAAGTACAGCTGAACCTATTCCTACAACTGAGGCCCCTGCTACAACTCTGAATCGACTCAGAAATTTTACCCCATCACGGTGGTTGACTTATCAGACACCATCCCCTTGGATGCTTCTACCCCAGCACGTGGTGCTGCTAGGCCTCCAGGGCTAATGTCCATTAAGTGCCTCGCCTTAAAGTGCCAGCCAAGACTACTAAAAACAGTGCCCGTTAAACCCCCACATCCAGGACCTTCTAGTTCTCAAATGCTTACTTGGCAGAAGATTTAATTTCTTTAATTAGAGGATCTCAATTCACCCAGACAGGGGCAACTCCAGCCTCAGAGCCCCTCCCCCTAGGCAGAGCCCCCTGAGCCAGTGTCTTCTGATGATTCTGCTGGATGAATCAGACATAACTGACCAGCCAGACATATCGGTGAAACTATAGGTAGCCGTCCTGCTAGCAGTAGCCACACCACAGCTAAAACCCTATTCCTTCTGGAAAGGGGAAGCAAGGGGTAAAGACAGATGGGGGCAAAAAGGTTCACACTTCAGCTACTCTCTCAGCTAGAGCTTTAAAACTGTCAGTTTCAATACGATACAATAACAAGAGTTTATGCTTGATCAGTTAACTATCTCTCCAACCAAAATATGTATTCTGATAAGAAATATGTATTAGAGATGGTAAATAACAATGTGCCAGGTTAGCAACCATTCCCTTAAAATGTGGCTATGATGCACTGGAGGTTTCTATTTAGATCAGCCATGACAGGCACACAGTGATAAGAAGGCATGTATGGCTAAAGTGAAATGCTTTACCGATCATGTTAAAGCTAAGTTGCTAGATGCTCCTATGGACAAGACAAGTTTGTTTGGTACACCTGCCCAGCAGGTTATGAAGAAAAATGGAAGAAAAAGGCAAGGCAAGTTCAACTGTTAAAGATTTCTTTTTTGCAGGTTCAACCCTTTCCCTTAGTAAGCAGGAACTGGCCTGCCAAAAATTGGTCCTTCCCTGACTCCACACCATTTCAAAGGGGCAGGAATAGACGCTCCAGAGGCAGAAACCAATCCAGAGGAGGTGCCTAGCCAGGACTACAGTGGCAAGGCAACAACAGAGGCACAGACACAGCCACTGCCACTACATCAACACAACCAGTGATTCTATCCCTAAATCCAAATACCAGGGAACAAAATAGCAGTCCCTAGGCGAAAGTTAACCCTATTTTCTTTTGGCTGGCACTACATAACAAAAAACAAGTGGATTTTTACAAACCATAGATCAAAAAGACCGTTTCACTTCCACACTTTTACCAGTCAAAGAGGAATGCCAGGAATACCTCCAAATCAAAAACAGAGGCTCAATACCAGATAATGGAGTTAGCAAACATGAGAGCTGTGGAAAGAGTGCCACCAGCAGAGCAAGGAAAGGGGTTCTATTCCAGACTATTCCTAGTTCCAAGAAAGGAAAAAGTTGGAGACCAATTCCTCGCCTGTCCACCTTTAAATACATACATCATTGTCCCAAAATTCAAATTCTTCCCATGCTGGGCAACTCTTCCCATGCTGGGCAAGGAGTCTTGGCTGGTAACTCTAGATCTCAAGGAGGCATACCTGCACGCCCCCATTCAATTCAATCTGCAGAAGATACCTCAGATTTCTTGCAGGATCAGAGCACTATCAATTTCTAGCATTGCCCTTTGGCTTATCTATCACTGCTTCAGAGTATTCACAAAATGCCTGGCATCAGTACCATTGCAGACTACAGGGAATTCATAAATTTACCCATACCTGACTTTAATTGCCTGCTACAAGGGGACAACAAAAGCAAGCTGACAACAGATTTGCATAAAGGGTCATTTACTTGCTACAAGCACTGGATACACAGTCAGTTTACAAAACAAACGCTGATACTATCCCAAACCTGGACATGGACACAGTAAACAATTGACACAGTAAAAACAAATGGCATTCCTGACTACAGAAAACAAAAAAGAACTTCCTCTTTACTTGGCACTAACAAAACTGGAATCAAGCTAACAGCAAGAAAAGTTCTGCAGGCCTTTGGGCTTCATGGCATCATGCATAATCTTGGTTCCATTTGCCAGACTACATATGAGGAAATCATGGTGCAAACTCTAAAGAATTTATGGTCCCAACACAGACACAGTCTAGAAACAGAAATCCCACTAATTCCCATGCTTAAACGGAGCTGTGGACCCTGGCACTCAGCTACAAATATCCAGTTACAGGCAATATTTGTACCGGGAAAGACAATACTCTAGCAGACATATTAAGCAGCTCCACTTAATGGCCCACGAATGGAAGCTGCACCGACATCTCTCAGACCATCTCAAAGAAATGGGAATGCCACAGATAGACCTATTCTCGTGATCACCTCTCAATCACCAGCTCAAAAAATTCTGCACAAGGACATTCCGCACCCACTAGCATGGAAAGTGGACTCGCTTCTCCTTCAACTGAAAGGCCTAACAGCATATGCATTCCCACCTCTTCCTAATATACAATAAGCACTACTAAAAATCAAGGAAGAACGTCCAAGGATAATCCTGATAGCTCCAAACCGGCTAAGACAACACTGGTACCCACTACTGAGGAGCATGTCTCGAACAATATGTGGGCCAATACCCTGATGCCTTTGATGTTAACCTTCAACCATGTCCCATGATCACAAAACCAAAACGCGTAACTGACTGCATGGAACATCACATAGCAGCTAATCCAGAACTTTCCCAAAAGACCTTCAACATTATTCTTGAAGTTAATTTAGACCTTCAACAAGAAGGGGAACTATGCTGGAAAATGGTAAGGTTGTCAATTTGGAGTACGGAAAGAGGAAAGATGTGTCAAAACATAGATATGCCTCTTAACATTCTCCTGGAGTATCTATCCAATCCCATCTGTTCAGGCCTGTCCTACCTCCATCAAGAGACATGCATCAGCTATTTCAGCAGAATACGCTTTGATCCACCTGTCTTTTCGCCAAGACTCCTCTTTGCTCACAGGCAGTTCCTCGGTGAGGAATCAAGAATGTAAAACCTAGAAAAACCCACACCATTACTCCTTTGGGATTTAAACTTTGTGCTAGAAAAGTTGACACTATCACCCTTTGAACCAGCAGCAACAGCAGACCCATACACCTGTCATGGAAAACTGCTTTCCCTACTGGCAATTACCAGCAAGGAGGGTTTCCCCTCCAACCAGGCCTTAATGGCAGTGCAACCCTTCCTAATCTTCCACCTCAAGATAGTGTCCATGAGGGACTAATCCTACATTTATGCCCAAGGTGGTTCTTCCCAAACCTTTAAACCAGGCAATCCACCTACCTACCTTTGGATACAACCCACAAAACAGAGGGGACTTGGACAGAACAACCTTGATGTACATAGACAGCTACGCTACTTGGACAGAACAAAAAATAGTGTGAAAGACTGACCAACTTTTTGTAGCCTATGCAACAGGAAGGGAAGGAAAATATTTCCAAGTAAATAGACACTTCCATATGGATAGAAAGTGCATACTATACTGTTACTTCCTTCCATGGAAAACAAATTCCACAGAACATAAGACCTCATTCTATACAAGGGCACAGCCACTACCACAGCCTTCTTAATAGGAGTGGCAACCCTCCGGCGGGTTGAGGACATTACTTGGACCTCCTCGCGGGTATTATATTGCCAAGCATTATAATTTGCCTCTATTCCAGATCCTACTGTAGTTTGCCACTCTGTACTGCAGTGATCCTATTTATCCCATAATCTACTTTATCCTCCTCCCCTGGCTATGGTATTCTCTACTCAGCAAGAGGACTGCAGATGCATCTGACAAGGACATAGTACAGTTTTTGTACCTACCTATAATGTCCTATGTCCCAACTGGATGCAGTCTGCAGTCAGGATTACCCTCCCTGTTCCCTCTGTGGTACTTAGGTGTCCTAATCCTAATAGCCAGCTGTTGGGGAGTCTTTTATGGTGTGTACGTTTTGTGCCATGTACATACATGCTTATTGTTGTGTTTACCTCATCTATTTTGGAAACATTGGCATTCATCCAAATTTTAGCCTGCAGTGGAGGGCTACTGGCATCTGGGGCAAGAAATTGAGTGAAAAATGGGCCCGGCTGATGCTTTTATACCCAAGACCAACATGATGACGCCGGGTGGAGTGCGACATCAGCCGGCCGACCCGACTTGGAACTGCCGAATGCAGGGCTGCCTGGCCAGGACAACCCTTGTTGTGCCATGACTGCAGATGCTATCCAGTTCGGACATCTACATTTATGGTAGGTACAAAACTGTACTTTGCCTCTTGAGCTGGATCTGGGGCCACGAAGCTAACTCCAGTGTCAGAGACCTCCGTTCTTTGTTCAGACAAGCTCATACCGACTACTTTGGCTGCAACTTCAGTGGTTGCCAGGCCTCGTGAGTCCTTTAGACTTGCAGGTAAATCTTCCAGTCGTATGCCTGTGAAGAAGCCGGCTCCAGTTTCCTCTTGTTCCCCTCATTCTCGAATATTTAAGATGGCTGACCTCTTGACTCTCTTATTAGAGGTTCACAGCCTCCTTCAAAAAGAGGTTAGGGATGCCTCTCCTGAGGCTTTGTCCTTTTCTAGTTCTGATGCTTCTAGCATTTCTGTTGATGAAGAGGAAGTTTCTCAAGCTTCCTCTCCTTTTGAGGATTCAATTCTGCTTCTCCAGAAGATCTCTTTTGGTGATGCTTTAAAATACTCTCGGAACATTTTAAATGGGAAAGTCAGGATTATCCCCTTTCTAAGAAAAGGATTATGGAGTTTATGGAATTGCCTCCGCATAAGCCTTTGGCTAGTCCACCTGTGTTGGAAGTGGTTATTTTTCTGGAAAATTCCTATACTCCAAATTCGGTTCCTCCTGCTCCCAGGAAACCTGACAGGTACTGTAGAGTTCCAGATTCTCATTTGTTTCTTTTCAGGAATCTGTTGGCTGATCCAGAGGTTATTTCTCAAGGCCCTAAAGTAAGTCCACTGTTACTAAAAATCCTGTTCCTTCTGACAGGGAACCTAGGAACCTAGATTGGTGGGATAAAAAGGTTTATACGTCTGCCACTCTTGCTAGTAGGTCTACTAATTGTCTTTTTCATATGCTGAGGCACCCGCAGCACACCTTGGAAGCTATTAAGTCTAGGATAGCAAGTGTGCCTCAGTTGGCGGAGAGTAAGGATATGCAGGATTTGCTGAATTCTGCCAGGCTTGTCAATAAGCATTCACTGCATTGTGTTTTTGACATTCTAGAAGCCTCCTGTAGGGCTAGGGCTACGGCTACTGGCTCTGTTATTAGAAGGCAAGCTTGGCTTAGGAAGTTGCCCCTACCGGAGCCTGTTAAGTCTAAGCTTTTAGATGTACCTTTGCATAAGGACAGTCTTTTTGGCAGCAAAGTAGAGAAAGTGCTTAAGAAGATGGAAGACCAGGCCAAGTCTATGCAGACAGTTACACTTTCTGCAAGTTCAGCCTCCTCGCTTTAGCAGGAATTACCCTTCTAAGAGTTGGACGTTCCCTGATGATCAGCAGACAGAGCTGGTGGGGAGATGCATTCAGGGCATATGGAGCCCAAAACAAATGCATCTGTATATCAACCAGAAAGGGATGCTAGCTGTTCAGAATGCCCTGACAGCCTTCAAGATTTACTTCATCCAGGACAACTACTGATAAAGATGGACAACACCACGGTTATGTGATACATAAACAAGCAGGGAAGGGTACACATTCCTACCTCCTTTGCAGACTAGCCATGGCTTTGTGGAACACAGCCTTCACTTACCAAGTACATCTTCAAGCTCAATTCCTGCCAGTAAAACAAAATACTCTGGCAGATGACCTAAGCAGAAATGGTATGGACCCGCACGAGTGGAAACTGGATCCACAAATCTTCAGCATGGTAGCACAGAAATGGGGGAGCCCAGACATAGATCTATTTGCCTCTCCCCAAAATTATCAACTGCACAAATTCTGCACAAGGACTCCTCAGAAACAAGCATGGAAAGAGGTTTTTCCAAATGAAGGTAGGGCATCCAATCAGTCTACGCCTTTCCCCCTCTGCCTCTTCTCTCCAAGGTCTTAATAAAGGTCAGACAGAAAAGAACAAAAATGATTATAATTGCTCCGGACTGGCCTCACCAGCACTGGTACCCATTTCTAAGGAATATGTCTTAACTCCCTCCTTGGTACTTAAATACCTCATCTACTGTCTCAGCAGAACAGTCAAATTCTGCACATTCAGCTCCAAACTCTGAACCTTGCAGCATGGCTGATCATGTAATTATTCAAACACCTCTCAGTAAATCTGTGATGGATGTCATTTTGGAAGCCATAAAGCCTAGTACTAGAAAATCTTACGCTGATAAATAGAAGAGATTCTGTGCTTGGAACCAAGCACAAGGAACGGACACAGCAAAACCAAATATCCCTCAGATTTTACAATACTTGACTGAGATGCTTGACAAGGGCCTATCATTTTTTGCTGGAAAAACTCACCCTGCCTCCCTTTGAACCAGCAGCTACTGTGTATATAAAGTTTTTATCTTGGAAAACAGCTTTCCTTTTGGCAATCACTTCAGCAAGAAGGGTTTCAGAACTACAGGCTCTCATGGCCGTGGAGCCTTTTATTATTTTACCCGGACAGGGTGTCCTGCAAGACCAATCCTTCCTTTATGCCTAAGGTGGTATCCAGTGTGGCTCTTAACCAAACTATTCACCTGCCAACATTTTACCCAAATCCGCAGAACAAGGGGGAGCGGATTCTGCATTCATGGGTAGTACACAGACAACTAAGATTCTACTTAAACAGGACCAAATCTCTAAAAGTCTGAGCAGCTACTGGTGGCATTTGCTTCAGGATCAGAGGGGAAGGCTATATCAAAGCAGATTTTCAAAGTGCGTAAGCCACTGCATTCGTTTCTGCTAATTGCATCATGGTAAACCTGTGCCCAAGGGAATCTGGTCACACTCCACCAGGGCTGCCTCTCCCTCAGCAGCCTTTCTCAGAGGAGTTCCAACCAAAGACATTCTAGAAGTTGCTACTTGGAGCTCTGTTCATACCTTCACAAAGCGTTATCATTTGCCTCTCTTTAAATCCAGGGCAAGCTTTGGCCACTGCAGTTCTGCAGGACCTTATAGCCACTCCTAATGCTATTTACTTCCATCCGCCCATCCATAGCTTTGGGATTCTACCCAAATGTAGTCACTGCAACAGTGAAACACGAACATAGTACAGTTGTGTACACTTAATGAATGTAGATGTTAGAGTGTATTCACTGTTGCAGTCCGGGTTACCCACCCGCCATCCCCCTTTCTATATTTTTTCTATCCTTCACTATACTCAAAAGCCTTTGTGGTCTATTTGCTTTTAGTTGAAGGTCACTTGTTTCTAAAAGTATATTTATATATTTACTGTTTACTTGGTTTCATAGTTTAATAGTATAGTACTAGGCTATCTGCCCTAGGGCATTTATAAGCCTAGCCAAAGTCTATGTGGCTTTCACCACCCCATGTCATGATACAAAAGTGTACAGTTTAAATTAAATTTAGTTTACTGTGCCTCTATCTAGCAATGACAGAGATGACCCCCGGGGTAAACCTACGATCACCCATCCATTCATCCAGATTTCTCTTGAAGAGAGTCAGTGAGGGGCTCTGCCTAACATGGGCAGGCATCCTGTTCCAGAGTGCGGGAAGCCTCTGGGTTATGAATCTGTCCCGCCAGCATGTCCTATTCATATTTGTGCTGAGCTTTAGATCTTTAGCTCTCGTGGCTCTGATGGATTTGGATTTTTTGAGGTGGAGCATGTCCATTAATGCTGAATTGGACATAGCCTTGTACGTAAGGCACAGATCACCTCTGAGTAGGGGGTATGCTACTGAATAGAGCTGGAGCTTTTTCAGTCTGGCAACATATGACACATACTGGAGACCCTTGATCCTCTTGGGGTCTCTGCAGCTGCTGCAGGTGCCAGGTGAGGTACATACCAAATGGGGCATTGTACTCAATCATAGGCCTGATGAGGGAGGAATACAAGGGTACAATAACATCCTTTGATCTGGATGTGAATCCCTTCATGATAAGGTGGGCAATGTAGAAGGTCTTTCTAATCACTTTGGCGACGTGGGTGTCAAATGAGAGGTCACTGTCAACTTGGGTCCCCAGGTCTCTGATTACATTTTCCGTACTTAATGGATTACCACCTATGTGGTAATTTGTGGGTACTTTGTTTTTTCCAAAGGGGATGACTATACATTGTTTGGCATTTAGTTTAAGGCCATGACTCTGGCACCAGTCGTCTGTTTCTGTGAGGCCCTTCTGGAGGATGCATGTGTCAGCTGGTGTGTCGACTATGGCGCCTAGTTTGCAGTCGTCTGCGAACCTTGTCAGCCGCAATCCCCCCTATGTTTGCCTGCACATCTGAAAAATTAATGCCGAACAAGAGGGGTCCCAAGACAGAGCCCTATCGGACTCCACTTGTGACTGGCTTAGAGTCTGACATAGCTCCAGCTATTCTGACTTTGTGGGTTCTGTCCTTTAACCAGTTTGCAACCCATCTCGTGACAAACGGGTTTACATTTAAGCTGTTGAGCTTGTCTATGATGCCTGAGTGGGGTATTGTGTCGAAGGCTTTTGCCACATCCAGGTAGGCTGTATGAACTGCTTTGCCTTCATCCATGGCTCTAGTGACTGTTTCAAAAAAGTCCACCAGGTTTAAAAGACAGGATCTGCCTTTTACAAAGCCGAACTGGGTAGAGTCAATTGTCTGTAGGTCCCAGATGCCATTGAGTTCCATAATGATCCTTTCCATAGCTTTGCAGACCAGGCTGGTCAAGCTTATGGGGCGGTAGTTTCCAGGGTCTGTAGAGGTGCCACCTTTGTGGAGTGGGACCACTGTAGGCTGTATGCCAGTGTTCAGGGGACATATCCTGTAGCAAGGCTAAGATTAAACAGCGTTCTTATGTGCGGGTTTAGCTCCTCTAGGAGTTCACGTAGCACGCAACCCGGGACACCGTCAGGTCCCATGGATGCTGTATTTTTAGCTTTGCTGAGGGCAGCTCTCACCTGGACATCTGAGATTTCAGGGAGGTTGCATTCAGCTGAGATATTTATTTCGTCTTTTGGGGAGAGGGAGGGGAGAAATTTGCCTTGAACCTGTCTGCCAGTATGTTGGCAATATCTGTGGGTTCAGTGTATTGTTTGCCGTTATGAACTAACTCTGCGCATATCTGAGGGTTTCCGCCCAGGTTTCTACCATAACTGAAGGCCTTGTGATTATCTTTAGGGTCCTTAGTGATTTTTCTCTCGAAGTTGGCCTTTGATGATTTTATTAGCGAACGTAGTTTTTTGCTAGTGTTGATCAGGGATGCCTTCCCTTTATGGGATTTTGCTCTGTCTTGCAGTAGCTTCCTTCTCTTGTTATAAAGTTTGTTTATGGCTGGGGTCTACCAGATAGGATGTCTGCCTTTGGGGGAAAGGGTCTTGGTTTTATTTGGGATTGCATGATCCATGCATTCTTGGAGATGCCCGTAGAAAGAATTTGTGAAGGATTCAGCAGTGTGGGATGCGGTTTCCACTGGCCCAGGGGGCTTGAAGGATACCATTTCAGTCCTAAGGAGTGGAAAGTCTGCTTTTGATAAGTTTCTCACTGTGGTCTTTTGTGTTGGGGGTGGAGGTGGGATATGAATATCTAGGGTCATTAGTTTCTGGTCTGATCTCACTAGTGAGGGTATACTTCCGGTGTTGAGAATTTTGTCCCCATGTTTGTGATGATCAGGTCAAGTATATTATTTACCCTTGTGGGGGAGGTGACCAGTTGTTCCATTGCATTTCAGTTGAGGAATTCCAGGAACCTTTGGGCTAGGGTGTTGGGGCTTGAGTAATGCACCCAATCTATGTTTGGGTAGTTGAAGTCTCCCAATATGATGGTATTTGGTGAGACATTCATATCTTCCATTGTCTTCAGGAAGGCTGAATGGAGTTCCTGAGATTGTGAGGGTGGTCTGTAGCATGCTACAAGTTGTATAGCATTTTTGCCTACGGTTAGTTGCACATGGATGGTCGCCGATGCTTAGTGCGTTGCCACTAACCTGGAGGTGTGGGTGTCATTAATGAATATGGACACTCCCCCTCCTTTTGTGGTTTGGCCCAGGTTTGGGGCTGAAATGCATGATACGAGGTATAACCTGGTAGGGCTGGGGTGCTCTCAGGCGCCTTGAACCAGGTTTCAGTTACTGCACAGATATCGATGCTCTCCATACTGAGGAGTGCTTCGAGAGCCTTCATCTTGAGATTTAGACTTCTGGCGTTGAGCAGCATTACCCTTAGTTTTTTTCTTTTATTGTTTTCTAAAGTGGTGGGGTTTGTCTTTTGAGCCTTACCTAAAAAAGGCACTATGGGGGTGGCAAGAGCCTTAGTCAATATCCGGAAGCCCAGTGATGACAGGTGCAAGCCGTCCCTTGCAAAGCAGTGTGGCTTGTCCAACATGTCACCCCAAGCAGACAGACATTGGATCCCCCTAGAATGACACCAGTAATTGAGCCAATTATTAAAGCTGATCATCTTGTCTTTGTATTGTGGCATCATTCTTGGTGAGAGCAAGATGCTGCTCAGGGTCAGGGTCATACCGGCCTGGGCTACATAATCAGAGAGCTCCTCTGTCTCTCCATGTAGTCCAAGGAGGTATGGCTCAGGTCATTCACGCCGGCATGGACAATGCCGCTGTTTGCTGTAGCATAGACTAGATCCAGGCCTGCTGAATGTAGCTTTGTTTATATGCTTGTTGTTTGTTTGCTTATTTCCCTGGAACGCTAATTCCACCTAATACGCGGCTTCTCAGCACTTCTGTGGATCACTAGTGATATCTGCATTGCTTACTGTACTTATTTCCTTGTGTCACTTGAAAGAAAGTTACTGTTTGTCGTTTTTGCATTTGTTACCTGTAACACATTGCACTTGTTACCTGGCACTTGCTCGCTAAAGCAATTATATAAGTCAGCACTAAAAATTAAAAGCACTACACCCTCACTCCCCACTGGCCCTTGTTTTCAATTAAGGAATTCCCAGTATTATTCTAGCATGCCCAAAGGTCAGTTGTCAGTCTCCTCTCCGGTCCAGCTGGTGAATCTGGGAATCCTTGAAGCAATGTTACAACTGCCTCATGTACACAGACAACCCTCTCCTCCTCCCAACAAATTCCAACACATGTGAGAGATGCAACCATATAGCCAAACTGGAGGCTAAGCTCTCTCAACTCAGTACTGGCATAACCAGTCAGGAGGAGAAGGAAACCACACTCACTACAATTCCAGTCTCACATAGACCTACCACGACAGCAAACCAAACACATAATCACACAAAAACATAGTTGGAGGTTCTAAAATAAAGATCTGCCGAAGCAGCAGAGACCTCCAAAGCAGACACCCAAGCAACCGCTACCCCAAAACAAAACACGTGCAACACATCTCACAAAGCCAGTGTGCCGAACAGTCTCCGCCCTTAAGACTAAACACACCTGATACACTTGTAATAGGTGACTCTATCGTCAGGCACACTGACGTCCCGCTCACCAGGCTGAACAAGGAGAGGGTCACGGTGAGCAGCCTGTCGGGCGCTAGGATCCGCCACATAACACAAGCACTCGGGTCACTCCAAGGCAAGTACAAATATGACCGTCATTGTCCATGCTGGTGTGAATGACCTGAGACGTACCTCCCTGGACTACATGAAATGGGACGTAAAGGAGCTCTCTGAGCATGTAGCCCAGGCTGGTATGACCCTGACCTTGAGTAGCATCTTACCTCACCAAGAATGATGCCACAATATGAAGACAAGATGATCAATTTCAACAATTGGCTTAAGTACTGGTGTCATTCAAAGGGGATCCAATGCCTGTCAGCTTGGGATGATATGCTCGACAAGCCACAATGCTTCGCTAGGGACGGCTTGCACCTGTCACTCCTGGGCTTTCGGATATTGGCAAAGGCTCTTGCTACCCCCATAGTGCCTTTTTAGGCAAGGCTCAAAAGACAAACCCACCTCCATAGGTATCACAAGGGATAAGAAACTGAGTAATGCTACTCAACGCAGAAGTCTAAACCTCAAGATGCACACTCAAAGCCTCCTTAGCATGGAGAACATCGATATCTGTGCAGTAACAGAAACCTGGTTCAGGGCTCCCGAGAGCACCCCAGCACTACCAGGTTATACCTCATACCATGCTTTTCGGCCCCAAAACTTGGACCGAACCACAAAAGGAGGGGGACTATCGATATTAATCAGATACCCACACCTCCAGGTTGGTGGCAAAGCACGAAGCATCAGAGACTATCCATGTGCAACTAACAGTGGGTAAAACTGCCTTCCAGTTTATAGCTTGGCTACAGACCACCCTCCCAAATCCAGGAACCCCACTCGGCCTTTCTGAGAACACTGGAAAATATGAAGTTCTCTCCAAACACCGTTATATTGGGCGACTTCAACTACCCAAACATAGACTGGGAGCATTACTTTAGCTCCAACACCCTAGCCCAAAGGTTCCTAGAATTTATAAACTCAAATGTTATGGAACAACTTGTTACCACTCCCACAAGAGGGGAAAACATACTGGATCTGATCATCACCAACATGGGGACTCTATGCTCCAGACCAGAAGTGTATCCCTCACTGGTAAGATCAGACCATAAACTAATCTCACTGGATATTCACATCCCGACCCCACCCCCTGCCCAGAAAACCACAGTGAAAAACTTCTCTAAAGCAAATTGCACACTCCTCAAAACAGAGGTGGAATCCTTCAAAGCCCCTGGGCCTGTGGAAAATACGTCCCAGACCGCAGAATCCTTTATAAACGCATTCTATGAACACCTTCAGGAATGCATGAATCATGTGATCCAAAATAAAACCAAGACCCAATCCTCCAAAGGCAGACGTCCTGTCTGGTGGACCCCAGCCATAAACAAACTATACAATAGAAGGAGGAAGCTACTAAATGATAGAGCAAAATCCTAAAAAGGGAAGGCATCACTGATCAGTATTAGCAAAAAACTACGGGCACTCATAAAATTGTCTAAGGCCAGCTTCGAGAGAAAAATTGCACAGGACACCAAGGATAATCACAAGGCTTTCTTTAGTTGTTAGGAACCTGGGTGGTAATTCCCAGAAATGCTCAGAATTAGTCCAAAATGATAAAAAAAAAAAAATACACTGAACCCACAGACATTGCCAACATCCTAGCTGACAGGTTCAGCGCAGACCCCCCCCCCCACCAAAAGGGCAAATATCTATCCCAGCAGAGTGCTGCCCCCCTGACGTCTCAGATGCTCAGGTAAGAGCCGCCCTCTCCAAAGCAGAAAATACAGCATCAATGGGACCAGACTGTGTCCATGGCTGCGTCCTACATGAATTCCAAGAAGAGCTAAACCCAAACATAAAACTACTGTTCAATCTCAGCCTTACTACAGGATATGTGCCCAAAGAGTGGCGTACAGCAACAGTGGTCCCTCTCCATAAAGGTGGTGCCTCAACGGATCCTGGAAACTATCGCCCCATAAGCCTGCCTAGCTTGGTATAGAAAGGATCATCATGGACCTCATAAAGATATTGGGGACCTACAGACACTGGATCCTACCCAGTTCGGCTTTAAGGGCAGATCCTGCCTCTTAAACCTGGTTGATTTCTTTGAAACAAGTCACCAAGGTCATTGACGAGGGGAAGGTGGTCCACACAGCCTACCTGGACCTCGCAAAAGCCTTCGATACAATACCCCACTCTGGCATTATAGATAAGCTCACCAGCTTAAATATAAACCCCTATGTCACTAGATGGATTGCAAACTGGCTCAAGGACAGAACCCACATGGTTAGAATTGCTGGAGCCATGTCAGACTCCAAACCAGTTACAAGTGGTGTCCCACAAGGCTCGGTCCTGGGACCTCTCTTGTTCGGTATATATTTCTCGGAGGTACAGGCCAACACGGAAGGACTGTGGCTGACCAAGTTCGCAGATGACTGCAAACTGGGTTTGTAATAGACTCTCCAGCCGACACAAGCATCCTCCAAAAGGGCCTCATAGAAACAGATAACTTGTGCCGGAGCCATGGCCTCAAGCTAAATGCCAAAAAGTGTATAGTCATCCCTTTTGGCAAAAACAAAGTGCCCACAAATTATCACATAGGTGGTAATCCATTAAGTACAGAAGAAGTAATTAGGGACCTGGGGACCCAAGTAGATAGCAATCTCTCATTTGACAACCACGTGGCCAAAGTGGTTAGAAAAACATTTTATATAGCCCACCTAATCATGAAGGGATTTACATCTAGATCAGGGGAGGTCATTCGTGCCTCTTTACTCATCCCTCATCAGGCCCATAATTGAGTACAGTGCCCCTTTTGGGATGTACCTTACCAGACACCTGCAGCAACTGGAAAGACCCCAAAAGTACCTCACCAAGAGGATCAAAGGGCTCAAACAGATGCCATATGCTGCCCGGTTAAAGAAACTCCAGCTGTACTCAGTGGCATACCGCCTGTTCAGAGGCGATCTGTGCCTGACGTATAAAGCCATGTCCAACCCGGAATTAATGGACATGCTGCACCTCAGAAAATCCAAATCCCATCGAGCTACGCGCTTTAGAGACTTGAACCTCAGCACTGAAATAAATAGGACATGCTGGAGGGAGAGATTCATAACCCAGAGGCTCCCTTCACTCTGGAATAAAATCCCAGTCCAGGTTAGGCAGAGTCCCTCATTTCCTCTCTTCAAGAGGAATCTTGATGAGTGGATGGGAGATCGTAGGTTTACCCTGGTATCACTTCAAGGCCACTGTTAGACAGAGACACAGTATACTAACCTCGAAAAAGGGCATAGCAAAATAAATTTAAAATGGGTGGCAAAAGCCAAACACATTCTGGCTAGGCTTATAAATGCCCTAGGGCAGATAGCCTAGTATGAACCTATGAACCTATTTGTACTTGCTTTGGAGTGACCCGAGTGCTTGTGTTATGTGGCGGATCCTAGCTCCCGACAGGCAGCTCACTGTTACCCTCTCTTTGTTCAGCCTGGTAAGCGGGACCTCAGTGTGTCTGACTATAGAGTCACCTATTACTAGTGTATCAGGCATGGTGCTTCGCCTTAAGGGCTGTGATTGTTTGGCACACTGACTTTGTGTACTATGTGTTGCATGTGCAGAGTTTTGAGGTGGTGTTTTCTTGGATGTCTGCTTTGGGAGCCTCTGTTTCGGTAAGTTTTTTATTAGAGCCTCCGAGTATGTCTCTGTGTTATGCGTTTGGTTTGCAGTTGTGGTTGGTTTGTGAGACTGGGTTTGTTTGTGGTTACCTTCTCCTCCTGTCTGGTCTTGCTAGTCCTGTTTTGAGAGAGTTCAGCCTCCAGTTTGGCTATATAGTTGCATCTCTCATGTGTTTGCGTTTGTTGGGAGGAGGAGAGGGTTGTCTGTGTACATGAGACGATTGTAACATAGTCTCAGGATTCCCAGATTAACCAGCTGAACTGGAGAGGACGTCAGTAATATACCACTCGACATGCCAGAATAGTATAAGGGGGTTGTGTAACTGGGTCAGAGAGAAGACTTTGAAGGGAAGTGGGTATTAGCATGGGTTGTAGGTGGATGTAGTGCTTACGTTAGTTTAAGGGTGCTTCACTTGAGAGGTTTTAGGAGCAAGTGCTAGGCTTATGATAAAGCGAATAGACTGATTTTGTTGAAAGTCGAGCTTTCTTAAGGGAAAAATTTAAGTGCAGACTTGGCGGAGCCCGGAATAGTTTAAGCGTGTTTAACCGGCGCTGGGCTATGCACACAATCGCGCAAAGCCGCGCAAATGCCGATTTTAAACAGGGAACTTCAGAAGAGCTGGAAATGGTCCAAAACGACCAATTACTACAAGCTCTTGAGCTGAGGTCACTCCTTCAGGGACAGATAGGCTGCTCAAGGCTCCCCACTCCCACTGGTGAGCAAAGAAACTTCCTCCTATCCAAGTAAGGCAATGGACAACACAGGAACTACACCACAGTCCAGAATACAGCAAAGCTTGTATACTGGTCTAAACTAGTCGAGAAAGGCGGGAAAACAAGGATTTTTTTTTGGGGGGGGGGGTTAGGTTAAAAAGTACACAAATGCAGGAAAAACAGTAATAAATCACTTACACAGGCTAGCTCACTTTAGTGGGTAGCCTCAACAGTTAAATTTAACAACAAACTTTTGACCAAATGTAACTAAGTGCAGATAATGTACAATGCAAAAAACAGGTAAAGCAGTTTAAACTTGTTCAAAGTAAGAAAAGGAAGGTGTCTCTGGTAAAAACAGCAAAAAAATACTTAGATCAGGAAAGCAGTCGCTTTTCTCAGTTCTCTGCTGCTAGCACCACTCAGCAGGACCACGAGGAGCTGTTTGAGTAGTATAGCTAGAAAAAAAAACCGCACCGGGGCGGATTTTAAACAGGGAACTTCAGAAGAGATGGAAATGGTCCAAAACGACCAATTACTACAAGCTCTTGTGCTGTGGTCACTTCTTCAGGGACATATAGGCTGCTCAAGGCTCCCCACTCCCACTGGTGAGCAAAGAAACTTCCTTCTATCCAAGTAAGGCAATGGACAACACAGGAACTACTCCAAAGTCCAGAATACAGCAAAGCCTGTATACTGGTCTAATCTAGTCGAGAAAGGTGGGAAAACAAGGCTATTTTTGTTTTTTTTTTTGTTTTTGTTTTTTTAGGTTAAAAAGTACACAAATGCAGGAAAAACAATAATAAATCACTTACACAGGCTAGCTCACTTTAGTGGGTAGTCTCAACAGTTAAATTTAACAAATTTTGTGTGTATCTATATATATATATATATATATATATATATATATATTTATCTATATCTATATATATATATATATATATATATATATATATGTATATGTATATGTATCTATATATATATATATATATATATATATATATATATATATATGGATCTATCTTAGTACATCGATCAATAACAATTTGAAATCTAATTAACCGACACCAAAACATCGAAAAGTCATTTAACCTACACCAGAAGATAGACAGCTCACAAACACGACATCGCATACACCTCACACATACCAACAAACAAAACACATCCCCATCCAACACTCACACACACAACACAAGCACACTAAAATCCTTATAAAACAAACACTAACCCATACATACACAACTATCCACAACCCTGACCCAAACCCTTACCCTAAGGTCCGGCCACTATCACGTGACACTCACCTAACCCGCGCCCAACCCCCTAACTCCACTTAACCCAATTCCCTTTACAAAACACCAACATCGCACACTTACCTTACTCGACACTCACCTAACCCGCCTCTAACCCTAACTCACTTATCCCACCCCTACCCCTACAAAACACCAACATCAAGACACTTACCTTTTAAAATCACCCTCAACCCCAAATTTTTAATTTTAAAAAAATCACTTATTTCATATTCTAAATTACATACCAGCATTTATTTTTTTGTTTCATTTTAAGGGCTTTAATTATTTTCCCTTTTTTAAATTTTGCAAAAAACCCTTTTTTTTTTTTCCTCCCTTTGGCCCCGCCCTTTTGGTTCGATTT
>NC_056746.1:897539591-897575860 GCF_019279795.1 Protopterus annectens
TTTAGGGAAGCTTGTGCTGAACCTATCAGCTAGTAGGCTGGCTAAGTCAACAGTGTAAGTATTACCATTAAGTATCAATTTGGGACAAACCTTGGGTTTGGCATGAATGTTCCTGACGCAATTGAAGGAAGCAGCACCAATGCCCCAAAGTACACTAACGCTGAGGTCACACACCACTGGGAAAAGGGCGTAAACCTTTCCATAGTATTACTCCAATTTTGTCAGTATTTTCTGTTTAAAAAAAAAAAAGCAGCATCTGTCGACCATATGCTGTTTTGATCATTTTAGATAAACACATTATACATATGTACATATAAATATACACAGATATTTTTGCACACTCATGGCACACTGGACGAGTTCCTTTAAAGGATCCGTCTACTCCAACCTAACACAACACTATCTTGCCATTGGGTTAGGAGCACTCCCATGCCTGGAGAGGAAAATAGTAGTAAAGCTGGCAATGCATACTATGGCCAGCTTTTTTTTTCCCCCCATTTAAGCCTTTCCTCTTAAGTCATCCCTGCATATCAGTGGGAGGCAAGTATGTAATACTGCAGCAACAGAAACACCCCAACCTCCGGGATAGCATGTCCCCCATGGCTGTCCACCTCCTGCAGCAACAACTTCTTCACAACCAAGCCTGTACCACCACTACAGCTCATGACACTGCAAAGCCCCCGCACTTTGCCCATGAAGAAGTGAGCAAGCAACTTCTCATCTTTGCTCTTCCTGCAGGCCATTACCTACAGGTCCCTGATCCACTAGTCAAACATGGGTGATCTGGGTCATATTTTGGTCTTTACGCTCTATGCACCAATGGATTTTTCTTACTTTAATTAGCGCACGCACGTGTGTGTGTTTACCTTTAACTGTATTTTCATTGCAAGCATGGAATTTTTGTCATTGTCTAATTCCATTGTTCTACAATAGTATTACATAAATGTAAATGCATTGTCTTCATATTATATTGTTGCTCATGGAGCTCTTCTCCCCGGGACTCTATTCAAACGGGCTCTTCTTGGCCCAATGGACTACCCCAGTCAACAAACTGTAAAATAAAATAAATGCCACACCTGGCTAGAGTATTCACAGAATGGAGATTACCGATAGACAAATAGTGTCTATATTACTTAATCAAAAGCTTAGGTTGTCTAATGGCTAAACGACACCTAAGCATCAAAACCTAAAAATAGTGAACGGCCATTCTTTCCTCTGTAAAGAATTCACTAGGCCTTCAAGAAATAAAATAAACTTCTGAACCCAAACGTAGTGGGGGGCTTCACCCCCATAACTAAGTACACCAACTCAGAGATCGCTCTACATTGGGGAATGGGCAAATCCCCGATAACGGCCAAGCAAATTATTTCCCAGAGGAAAGAATTTGCTTATGTGGCCGTTCACGATTTTAAAGTTTCGATGCTTAGATGTCGATAACTAGACATTCGACAACCTTAGCTGTCGAACATCTAATAGGAACCAGACAAATATGCTATGTGGGGCATACATAAGTGGTATTACTTTAAAAATTAGAATACTTACTG
The DNA here is from genome assembly GCF_019279795.1 of Protopterus annectens. Lineage (NCBI taxonomy): Eukaryota > Metazoa > Chordata > Ceratodontiformes > Protopteridae > Protopterus > Protopterus annectens. The sequence goes on from NC_056746.1 coordinate 897,541,136, forward strand.
CTCACACAAATTAAACGAACTGAGAAATTTAACACTGAGTATGCATATATATATATATATATATATATATATATATATATATATATATATATATATATATAGATATATAGATATATATATATATATATATATATATTTATATATATAGATATATATATATATATATATATATATATATATATACACACACACATATATATATATATATATATATATATACACACACACACATACATATATGTGTGTATATGTATACAAGTTAGGAAATAAAGCTACACAAGAGTGTGATCAGATCATTCACCTCTACAATGTAGAAATGGGTACACCGATTCATCTCAAGAGATTCTGGATAGCCACATACGTGTTAAAGTGGAAAAACTGTTGAAGGATTTAACAGAAAGCCATTCAGATGTACATCATAATTTGGACTTTAGCTTATGCTTTCTGATTCCATTCCTTATTTCTCATTTGCTTACTGGGTAGGTGAGCTGGTCATCTGATCCTTTTCATTCACAATTTGGGTAATGAACAGTACATGACAGTTAATGTTACCTTACTTAACATACGCTTCATTACTGCTACTAAATGTCAACTATTTAAAAATACAATGAGGTACACAAATAATCAGTGGCAGTGCTTTGCCCAGAAATGTATTTCTTAAACTACCATGCAAAAAGCATCACATACAATAACAGTAATACAACTACCACGCAAGAATGTACGCCATAAAAGAAAAACAGAAAATATGACTATTTACTGCAACAGCATGAGCAACTGAACTAGGCATTTTTCAAATACTGCAAAGGGCAGAGGAAATCTTTTACAGTGAACTCATGTTACATCATGAGAGAAAGCCAGGATTCACAGATAAAGGTTAAACTGATATGCAAAGGTAGCAATTTTTTGAAGGAGATTAAGGTTTTAAAGGAAGACATGCAGCAGGCCAAAAAATAAGTGGAAATACTACTGGACAAGAAATGCCAATGCCAGACATGGAGAGATGCAACATTTTCCTCATCAAAAATCATTGTCTAGAAGAATAAGGTAGTAGTGCAAATTATACAGAATTGAAGTGGGTAGCATGCTATACTAGAAAATATTATGTTACTGGATCTGAGTGTTATGAGAAATTATGTAAAGCTCAAAAGCAATGATGGGTAATACAGCAGCTTTTGAGAGATTTGCAATTACCCTAAACTGAAGCACATGGTACATACTGCTAAGAACTTATTTACTGCATTTGTTAACCGGGAAAGTCTACTGGGCCTAGGTGAGCCCATTTTCAGAAGAGACCTGGGGAGAAAAGCTCCACAATAACAATAGTACATACAAGGGAAAAGCACAATATGCAGTGTATATACAGTCTCAATGCATGGAAATAAACATTAAACACAATGGTACAAGTTATTTACAAACATTACACAACATTGTATACAATTTGATCACGGAGGATGGAGTTAGTCAGGTAGGGTAGAAGTTTTTGACTGTTACTTGGAGTTTTGTAGGCATAAGCAGTTGAATTCTGCAAATCAGAGAGCCCTAAGTAGTGATATTGTAGAGGGATATAGTAGTGAATCAAGTTAGAAGGTACTATATTAGCACAAGTACATTGCCAGAGAGAAGGTGAGAGATCCGAGAGACCTCCTAGAGAGAGCAAGATTAGCAATTGTTCTGATAGAAGGTGGTAAGACATTCCATAGTATTGGGACAGTACAAAAAAAGTACAGCATTTGACCAGCTGCAATGTTAGGTTTTTCAACTTTCAGCATCATTGTGCTTTTGGATCTTAGTGGCCTGTTAGGGTGGTATGTTGTCAATAAGGAGGAGAGGACTGGGGCATGTTGAAGGCTACGAGTTTATGGGCAGTAGTTAGTTGCGAGTAAGTGAGGCAGTGTGGGAGCTCAAGCCAATTTAGCTGTTGTAGAAGTAAGCAGGAGTGCTGAGTTTTTAGAATTTGCTACAAATTTGGCAATCTTGTTGTAACATAAGTCCAGTTTGGTTTTCAGGGAGGAATGGATATTGGTGAGGATTGGGGCACCATATAGTAGAGACAGTAGCAGGAAGGATGATGCTAGAGCTTTTTTAGCAGTAATATTTAGTTGTGTGTCTATAGAGGGTACCTGATGTGTTTTTTTCATGTTGCTATGGATATGGAGGTCAAATGTTAGATTTTCATCAACAACTCCTCCTAGCAATTTGGTACTTGGAACAACAATGAGAGTATTATGGGACTGGACAGAAAAATCATTGTACAGAGCAGTTTTTTTTTTTTTTTTTTTTTGGGGGAGGTATATTAGAAGTTTGGTTTTATTGGGATTTAGAGCTATATGGTTACTTGACATCCAAGTTTTCAGACTTAAAAGCAACTTGTTACATACTTACCATGACATGTCTAAGATTACACAGTCCTCTACCTCTACAGAAGCTTGGCAAAACTCTGCCAACACAGTAACTAAACTTTCCTGGCCACCTAATCCCCCCCCCCTTTCGCACACTTCTGTGCACAAATGGGCTCCTGTGCACAAATGGGCTCCTGTACAACTCATGGAATGCAGACCACAAAAAAACACAGAAGAGAAAAGCATCTGCAGCAACTTCTAAACCCCTACCAAAATGTCAGGGGGAAGACAATGGAAATAACCTTCCACATCTAATAATTCTGGTATACGATCAGATAGGTTCATCTTTTACCACTAGGACAATCTTCAGTTGAGTGACCCACCCAGTAAGAGATGCTTTAGTCTCAGAAGACAATACCTCCAAGAGGGCCTGAACTGGAGATTTTTGTAGATATCTGTAGGCAAGTTAAGAGGTGCCAACACTTGTTTAAAATAAGACGGAAGAGAACTTGCAGACTCAGAGTTCAAAGATCAATATCCAAGTTACAATTATGGCAGTTAGTGTAATGTGGTTATCATAGCATGGCCATACAACTTCATAAGGGAGATCTAGATTCAAATTGCCAAGGCATAAACTAGACACAGATGCAGTTTCACTATCACCAACTAGTGGTGAAGTCTAGGAATCACTTCTGACCTTGAAAATTAGGATATGAAATGTACACAAAATGCATAAGAGGAGGAAGCAATTATACAACGCAAATAAACAGGTATTCCACTGCATGGAAAAAAATAACCCTAAGTAGAACTCTACTGAATGGGGTGTGGTCCATCTGAAGAGTATAACAGTTCTTGGGTAACCAGAAGAATATACGGCAAGAATGACAATAGGCAAATACAACTAGGAGTCAAGACTACAAAACAAACCCATCCTTACATACAGAATGAGAATGTAAGGCTTTGGAAGACTATGAAAATGTAAGGCTTTGGAAGACTATCATCCTAGAGACCCTTGATAAAACCAAGTAAGGAACCCTGCCTGCAGGGCAGGGCAGAAAGGTCACGTGCTGCATGTATACCAGTACACCTGAAAAACTTTAAATATAGTTAAGCAGGTGAAACCAATATCCATCTACAGACAGAAAAAGCAGCTATGCTTCATATAACACGAGAAAAAGATTTTAACAGCCATAGGTAGAGTATACCAGGCTACAGGTTTAGCAAATACGAAGCATGAACACATGCAAGGGATGAAGAGAGGCAGTGTAGCAGAGTACAAGGACACCTCTCTAAGCAGTAAAAGATGTACTCCACCCTGTAGAGGAGAGACTAGTGCAGAGCTAGGAGGAACAAACTTCCAAGCAAAAACCCCAACTCTTCTACACTTTGTTGCATATTTGGGAGCCATACATACATCCTCCCACTGTTTCTTAGTGAAATGCTTATCCACTCTTCCCAGTCCCTTTCAAACTTCTCTGATTTCCATAGTAATCGTGCAATATTTCATATGCCTTAATTATGCCCTTTTGAAAAGCAGCAGCTGCTCTAGATTAAGTGCAAATGTTTAACAGGAACAAAAGGGTTCCAAGTCATAAGACAGAGACATTGCAGCCAAACATTTACTAAATACCCTAGGTGTAGCTGAAAGTGAAAAGGTTTCTGACTTGCCTAGAGCTTCAAACTGCCTGTGCTGTATAAAGAGATGTGCATATATGCAATCCTGACATCTTAGGTTCATAGGTTCATACTAGGCTATCTGCCTTAGGGCATTTATAAGCCTAGCCAGAGTGTGTTTGGCTTTCGCCACCCATTTTAAATTAATTTTGCTATGCCCTTTTTCGAGGTTAGTATACTGTGCCTCTGTCTAACAGTGACACAGAAGTGATACCCGGGGTAAACCTACGATCTTCCCATCCACTCATCAAGATTCCTCTTGGAGAGTCAATGAGGGACTCTGCCTAACCTGGACTGCGATTTTATTCCAGAGTGAAGGGAGCCTCTGGGTTATGAATCTGTCCCTCCAGCATGTCCTATTTATTTCAGTGCTGAGGTTCAAGTCTATCGAGCTACGATGGGATTTGGATTTTCTGAGGTGCGGCATGTCCATTAATTCCTGGTTGGACATGGCTTTATACGTCAGGCAAGATCGCCTCTGAGCAGGCGGTATGCCACTGAGTAGAGATGGAGTTTCTTTAACCGGGCAGCATATGGCATCTGTTTGAGCCCTTTGATCCTCTTGCTGAGGTACTTTTGGGGTCTTTCCAGTTGCTGCAGGTGTCTAGTAAGGTACATCCCAAAAGTGGCATTGTACTCAATTATGGGCCTGATGAGGGATGAGTAAGAGGCACGATGACCTCCCCTGATCTAGATGTGAATCCCTTCATGATTAGGTGGGCTATATAAAATGTTTTTCTAACCACTTTGGCCACGTGGTTGTCAAATGAGAGATTGCTATCAACTTGGGTCCCCAGGTCCCCAATTACTTCTGTACTTAATGGATTATCACCTGTGTGGTAATTTGTGGGCACTTTGTTTTTGCCAAAGGGGATGACTATACACTTTTTGGCGTTTAGCTTGTGGCAATGGCTCTGGCACCAGTTGTCTGTTTCTATGAGGCCCTTTTGGAGGATGCTTGTGCCAGCTGGAGAGTCGATTATGGCGCCCAGTTTGCAGTCATCTGCGAACTTGGTCAGCCACAGTCCTTCCGTGTTGGCCTGTACCGCCGAGAAATATATATCGAAGAAGAGAGGTCCCAGGACTGAGCCTTGTGGGACGCCACTTGTAACTGGTTTGGAGTCTGACATGGCTCCAGCAATTCTAACCATGTGGGTTCTGTCCTTGAGCCAGTTTGCAACCCATCTAGTGACATAGGGGTTTATATTTAAGCTGGTGAGCTCATCTATAATGCCCGAGTGGGGTATTGTATCGAAGGCTTTTGCGAGGTCCAGGTAGGCTGTGTGGACCACCTTCCCCTCGTCAATGGCCTTGATGACTGTTTCAAAGAAATCGACCAGGTTTAAGAGGCAGGATCTGCCCTTAAAGCCGAATTGGGTAGGATCCGGTGTCTGTAAATCCCCAATATCTTTATTTATGAGGTCCATGATGATCCTTTCCATAGCTTGGCTAACACTTTCCAGGAACTTTGTCACCTTTACAGTTTTGGAACTAGAAACGTAAATACTTTTCCTTGATCTTTGATGGAGACCCTCCACATTGCTCTTCAACTCAATAACTGGTTAAAGAAAAATTTGGTTGGTACCGTTTCAACTTCAAGTACCAAGACAGGATCCCCCAAAGGTAAAAGATGATTGGAATTCTGTTTTGTAACACAAAAAAGCCACCTGTCTCAACCATTTTTCTGTGATAAACCAGCTTTCTTTAAATGAGTGATCCTTCCCTCCCATATGTAGACAGCCCAAGGGGAGAGGAATGGGGGAGGAGGGTTATTAATGTAAAATATGTACTGAGCTTGCATTGCACAGGAACTACCTAGAACTCATCCTCACTTGCTGTCTACACTTGCTTCTAATGTCTTTCCAAACCTGCCTCTTTTCAAGGGCCTCTACTTTGTGGGAATTCTTTAAGTACTGCAAGATAAAGCTGGACAAATTCAACTACCCCCCCCCCCTTCCACTTCATACTTCCAAGAAAGGCCTAGAAAGGATTTCAGTCCTAATCATCATAAGACAGGTAAGCTCCTTACAAGTTCAGTGGCATAAAGAAAAAGCCCTTACTACAGCCCAAACTATCAGAGTTAGATTAAGCAGCTCGCGTGCCTAAAAGAGCTAGCAGGGAGAATGGAATTTGAACCTCGTGGGTTGGGGGGGGGGGGGGGCAAGACAGAGATAATCACAGGCTACTGCAGCAGTCCTTCAGATGAATGAGGGCAGTTAATTAGCCTGGGAGTGTACATGTAGCACACCATCTCGTATTAACCTTCAAAGCAAGGCAGGGGTACGTTAGAGCTTCAGTAGCGAAAGGTGTTTGGGTTCTCCCATTAGGGAGGCTAGGAACATCATGGGAACGGGTGCTGTACAGGCCATAATGGGGCTAGCAGATCTACGATCTTAACACACTGAGGAGCGAAAATATCTGGGAAATCAAGCAGCTCTAGACCTGCCTAGTTCAGGGAGCAGGCATTCACATGCCAAGACTTGGCATGAGGGCTCTGGAAAGTACAGTGTACACTTACCACAAAATGTAGATGTTAGAGTGTATTCCCTGTTGCACTCATTACTTTTGGGTAATCTGCTGGCAGGTTGCCCTTAGTAGGCCTGAATAAAGTACAGTTGTGTACACCTACCATAAATGTAGATGTTAGAGTGTCTTCACTGTTGCAGTCATGACTGTAGGGTTCTCCCCTGCCGGCAGGCAGTCCTCGGTCGGCCAGGATCCCAAAGTCTGGGTCTGGCGTCGGCTGTTCAACCATGCTCCCTGACGTCAGAGCGCCAGGAGTACAAAGCTGACAGCCGACGCCATCTTCTCCAGTTTTTCTTGCCCCAGATGTCAGGAGTCCCAAAATGAGAAAGGTCCCATACCCTTTGCAAATACACCTCAGAAGAATGGTGAAAAAAGGAACCACACAAGTAAAAATAAGAGGGGACAGGAGGGAGGGAAACCCAGACTGCAACAGTGAAGACACTAACATCTACATTTATGGTAGGTGTACACAACTGTACTATGTTCATCGTGTTTCAATGTTGCAGTCATGACTGTAAGGTAAAATCCCAAAGCTGAAAGAAAGGGAGGTGGTCATGAAGGGGCGGCTAAAAGGCCCTGCAAGACTGCAGAGGCAAAGCCTGCCTTAGACTTAGAGTAGAGAGGTAAATTGTAGTGCTTAGAAAAAATATGCACTGAACTCCAAGTTGCAGCTTCCAAAATGTCTTTGGTAGGAACTCCCCTGAGGAAGGCCGCAGAAGCGGCAGCAGCTCTGGTGGAATACGTCCGTATACTCCCTGGGATTTGCTTTCCATGGTGTGAACAAAATCTGATTCCATGAGCAATCCATTTAGAAATGGTCTGTTTTGAAATGGCTTTACCTTGGGAACTAGAAGCATAAGAAACAAACAATTGTTCTGATTTCCTGATGTCCTTGGTTCTGTCCAGGTAAAAACGTAGTTGTCTGTATACATCCAAGGAATGTAAGATCCTTTCCCCTTTATTTTGAGGAGTGGGGAAAAAAGTTGGCAAGTGGATAGCTTAATTTAAGGCCAGTTTGGAAACCACCTTCGGCATGAAGGTAGGATTAGTCCTCAAAGACACCCTGTCTTGATGAAAAATAATATAAGGTTCCACAGCCATAAGAGCTTGTAACTCTGACACTCTCCTGGCAGAGGTTAGGGCTAACAGGATAGCTGTCTTCCAAGATAAAAACTTGATGTCAGAAGAAGCAGCAGGCTCAAAAGGAGGCACGGTTAGTTTTTCCAAAACATAGTTGAGATCCCAAGCAGGAATGGGAGGAGATCTAGGAGGTCTTAAGTTCTTAGCTCCTCTGAGAAACCGTCTCATGAGCTGGTGGGAAAAGATTGGAGGGTCTATATTATAATGAGCAGAAATAGCAGAGGCATGTATCTTAATGGAAGGGAAAGAGACCCTTTTGTAAGAGATCTGTCAAGTAAAGTAAAATTAAAGGAATGTTCGGAAGAGGATCAGAATCCTGAGCCTGCATCCAGGAACAAAATATTTTCCATTTTCGTTATTAATGGGCCGGGTACGGCCATCACACCGGAATCTAAAAAACAACGCTGGCGGTAGTGCTCCAAAACAGTTGCATAAGCAGCAAAACAGTTGCAGAAGCAGTCATAACACCAAAACAGTTGCAGTTGCAGAAGCAGTCATAAAACCATTACTTACCCTCACAGCCCCAGTTGTCCACGCAAACACAGCAAAAGGTACAGACAAAAGCAGTGTCAGGGTCAATAGAACACACACACTATAACCTGTCTGTGTACTAGTAGTAAGCATGTCACAGCAGGGTGTCTGTAGAGATAACAGTCATGCCTGTTGTCCCTGTTACAGGAGTATGTAACATCTGCCAAGCCCAAACCGTGATTGGCTGGCAACAGGGGAGTTAAAGGGGGGCTGGCACAGTACACACAGAACCTGTGCTCAATCAGCCATTGAGACAGACAGAGTTACACTGTCTGGAAGGGACTGTGTCCAGGTTCAGTAGTATATCCTCCACCGGCTGTGATGGAGATTGAGAGAGAGACCATCTACAGCTGCAACCATGTTGGAATGTATGTGTATGTATAGCCCCCTGGTCTGATGGCAGCAGATACAGCACAGTGCCCAGCCAATGTGGCAAACCCATGCTGGTGTTGCAGCAGATGACAATGTACTGCAAGGCACGGGCATCCATGGCTACACCTCCAGCAACCCTTGCAGATATTGATGCCAGCCAATATGGATGGTACCGCACACAGAACCTGACTGACCTGTGCAGGTCCGACTTTGTTCTTGGTGATGGCACCTTTCACCTCAATGTGGTGTACTGTCTCATGACATACACCACTTTGTGGGAGGTGCTGAGGGTATGGCATCTGACCAGGGATGCACTTTGTCACCACAGTATATCATGACTGACTTTGAGAGTATTCTGAAGGATGCCTATTCCCATTGCACAGATCATCTGGCGACAGATCCAACATCACCACCTTATGCGCCCTCTGTAGCACGGACACTGCTTTCTCCATTGCCATTCGCAGCTGATAGCTGGCATTCCTACCTTTGGATGATGTTGTCCCTGCATTCTGGACATTGTGTCTTCCTTACCAGAATGTGCCCAGCCGATTGGTGTATTTCTAGACCATCATTATGTCAAGTATGCATCCCGCTGTTCAGTCATACCCTCTGCGGTTCTGGAATGTGTCCGATGTCTCAGATGGACTAACAACCAGGTGGAGCCCTACTGTACAGCTAGCTGACCTTTAAGGCTATTGTAGTAAGGGCACATCTTACAACATAAGTGTGACTACACTAATGTGGCTGTGGCACATTTCTACAAATTATGATGCTGTCTGCCACTTTCATGCCCTATCCCAGCAGGAATTTCCAGTAACACTTTCACATGGTGGCTTCTAAGGGTGCACAGTGTATCACTGTGGTGGTTTGTATCTGCCACCTGTGGTTAGGGTGTGGGGTCCTCAATTTTGACAGGGAATTGTCCACAGTCCTTTGTCACTGCAGTTAAAATGTCATCCTGCCATGTGTCCACATCCAGCTGTCTCACAGGTGGGTGTCGCACCGCCTAGGTGCCTGGACCCTCCATTTTCCTGCATAAGATTTTCTAGTGCTAGGACGTCTGGCTTCTAAAATGACATCCATAACCTGCTTGGGTAGGAAAGAAGAAATCAAAGGCCCTGGATTAACCAGGCCGCCAGGCTGAGAGTTCTGACTTGAGAGTGTAGAACCTGACCCTGATGTTGTGACAGAAGGTTCGGAGACTGAGGTAAAATCCAAGGGGGCTCCAGACATAGGTTTTTTTTTTTAGAGTTGGGTACCAAAACTGTCGAGGCCAATTTGGGGCCAGCAAGATTATCATCTTGGGCTTGTCCTGTTTTATCTTTAATACCCGTGGAAGAAGAGGAAGAGGCAGAAAAGCATATCCCGAGAGGTTCCTCCAACTGAATGATAGGGCATCCACTTTCCAAGATTCTTTGTGGAAAGTCCTGGTGCAAAACTTCTGTAGTTGATTGAGATGGGATGCAAAGAGGTCTATGTAAGGACATCCCCAGACTGCTGTTATCATCCCGAATATTTTGGTGTCCAGCATCCACTCGTGTGGATCCGAAAGGTTTCTGGTCATACTGTCTGCCAGGAAGTTTTGCTTCCCTGGTAGAAATTGAGCTTGAAGGTCCAGATTGCAAGCTAGAGCTGTGTTCCATAGATCCATGGCTAGTCTGCAAAGGGGGTAGGAATGAGATCCCCCTTGCTTGTTTATGTACCAAATAACTGTGGTGTTGTCTTGTCCATATTAGTAGTTGTCCTGGTTGTAGAAGATTCCTGAAGGCCACTAGAGCTTTCTGAACTGCTAACATTTCCTTTAAATTGATATGCAGGTGCTTCTGATCCTTTGTCCAAAGGCCCTGCAGACAGTTTCCCTGAAAATGGCCTCCCCAAGCATAATCAGAGGCGTCCGTGGTTAGAATCTGAGTGGCAGGAGGGAGACAGAAGGGTTTCCCTTTGTTTAGAGTACATGCCCTGGACCACCAAAGAAATTCCTTTTGAAGGCAAGGCAGGACGGAGAAAATTCCTTTTGAAGGCAAGGCAGGACGGAGAACAGTATGTCTAAACTGCAGCAATGCTGAGACCATACACTTTTTAGGTACCACTGTATTTTCCTCATGTGTAGTCTTGCATATGATACGAGAAGGATGCAGGAGGCCATGTAACCCAAGGCCTGCAGGAATCTCCTTGCAGATAGCAGAGTTAAAGTTGCCAAGGTCTTGAAAGTTGAAGCCAGCTGTAATTGTTTTTCGGATGTCAGAAATGCCATCTAGGTTGTGGTGTTTAGAAGAGCACCCAGAAAAGTTATCTGTTGTGAGGGTGTCAAATTTGACTTTATGTTTACAGAGAATCCCAGGAACTTGAGGGGGTTCTGTACAAACTCTAGATGCTGGAGTAAGACATCCTTGCTGTCTGCCTGAATTAGACAGTCGTCCAGATAAGGGTTAATTTGAATTCCCTTGAGTCTGCAGTAAGCTACTACTGGAGCCCGGCGTTTGGTGAAGACCCTGGGCGCACTAGACAATTCAAAGGGCAGCGCAGAGAATTGAAAGTGCCTCGATCCGGCCTTGAACCTGAGGTATTTTCTGCATTCCTGCCTGATGGGAATGTGTAAATATGCCTCCTTTAAATCCAAAGTTACCATCCATGCATCTTTGGACAGCATTGGAAGTAGCTGCTGTAGAGTAAGCATCTTGAATTTTGGAATCTCTAGAAAGGTGTTAAAGACTGACAGATCCAGAATGGGTCTCCATGAGTTTTGCTTCCTGGGGTCTAGAAAGAGCCTCAAGTAAAAACCCTGTCCCATCTCTGAAAGTGGAACCAGTTCTATGGCTTTCATGGCCAAAAGAGCTTCCACCTGGTTTAAGGCCTCTGTCCATTGATGTATTGGAAGGTCTGGCCATCCGCTTGGCCTTGGCAGGGTATGAAAATGGAATTTGTAACCTCTTAAAACCACATCCAGAACCCACTTATCTTGGGTTATACGAGTTCAATTTTGATAAAAAAGAGTTTTCCTCCGAGAGGGGCTTCCAGGCAAGAAGTTCCTGCAGCCCAACAGAGGAAGTCATTGAGTTTGTTTCCTATGAGTTTGTGACCTGTCCTCTCCTCCCCTAGGGGTGGAAGCAGTCTACTGTCTTGGTCTATAAGAAGCTTGTGTTTGAGGCCTTCCTCTGGGGCGTCTATATCTACCCCTCTGAGGCCTGTCTGAAGTGGGAAAGGACCAATTTTTAGAAGGCCAATTCCTGCTAAATCAGGCTTAACAGGAGCAGGAGGAAGAGAGTCAGGGGTTACACGTTAGCCTCCGAAAAAGCATCATCCACAATATCCAAAACAGGAGGAATAGCCAGGGGTCTATGTTGGGGGAGAAGAAGAAAATCCCTTAGTCTTTTCTTAGATTCCAAATACTCCTGTCCTTCCCAGTGGAAATGTTCCCTCATTTCATGCAAAGTTTCCCCAAAAAGAGAAATCCTCAGGGGGAGAAGCTGAAGGAATGGATTCCTCAGCATCAGAATCCTCATAAGGAGGGAAAGAATATTCCTGGTCAGAAGAAGAAACTGAAGAAACAGAAGCCTGATCAGAGGAATCATAATAAACATCCTGCCTTGGCCTTTTATCTGGAGGGGGATGAGAACCCCTAATCATAGTAAGTAAATCCTCCGCCATCTTGAGTAACTGTTTCTGTGACTTGGGAGCCGGTTCAGAAGAGGCCTGTGTTGCAGTCTGATTTAGAAGGAGTCTTTGCCTTTGTCTTTGGCTTTGCCTTTATTAGAAGCTGAGTAGGCCTGAAAACCCCTTCGGAAGCCGGTACCTGCACAGCGGCTCCAGACCCATCCGAAGGAGCATTATCCGAAGGTCCTGCAATAGAAATATTTAAAGGCCTGGTTGGGCTCCTCATGAGAGTCCATTTCGGCCATCGGTTCTGAAATGGCTGACGACAGGGGCTGCAAAAGCGCCTCACTGACGACGGCCGAACCTGAAGCTGGCTCCGCTTGTGCGCTATCATATTTGGACCTTGGAGGCCTGTCATTATTTTTGCGACATTTGTGAACTCCGGTAGCCGGAACCGTATCAGACGACATTTTGTAGTTAAAGCAACTACCGAAGTAATGAAAAGCAAAATCGTACCTTCGTTTAATTGTACGTTGATTGAATCTAGCAAAAAACCAACAACTAGCTACGTCGTGGTCAGGGCCTAAGCAAGGAATACAGTAAGAATGAAAATCCTTATGAGGTATTTGCTTCCCACATGAAATACAATTATTAACTTTCTGACATCGGACTGGAGCAAGACAAAGTTTCCCCAATGGGGTACTTAGCTTTGAGTGGAGAAGTCTTCGGACTGAAGTTTATCAGAAAAAATAGTCAGGAGTCAGCCGACCAGCACTTGCGAGCTGCTATCACCGCACGGCAAGAAAGACTGGGGAAGATGGCGTCGGCTGTCAGCTTTGTACTCCTGGCGCTCTGACGTCAGGGAGCATGGTTGAACAGCCGACGCCGGACCCAGACTTTGGGATTCTGGCCAACAGAGGACTGCCTGCCGGCAGGGGAGAACCCTACAGTCATGACTGCAACAGTGAAACACGATTAACATCAAAGTCTTGGGTCCTGTGCCTGTTGCTGTCTCCTCTTCCATGACGTCAGGGGTATAAAACATGCAGCTGATGCCATTTTATTCAGTTTTTTTTTGCCTGAGATGTCAGGTGCCCACCAAATGGGGAGCAAATAAATTTTATATATATATATATATATATATATATATATATATATATATATATATATATATATATATATATATATATATATATATATATATATATATATATATATATATATATATATATATATATATATATATATATATATATATGCACTTTTAGCAACATAAACTTTACCTTCATCTAAAAGCAAATACACCACAAAGGCTTTAGTGTATAGTGAAGGAAATAAAAGGTATAGAAAGGGGCATGGTGGATGGGTAACCCGGACTGCAACAGTGAATGCACTCTTAACATCTACATATATGGTAAGTGTACACAACTATACTATGTTCTTCGTGTTTCATTGCTGCAGTCATTACATTTGGGTAGAAGCCCAAAGCTATGGATGGGAGGATGGAACTAAACAGCATTAGGAGCGGTTATAAAGCCCTGCAGAACTGCAGTGACAAACCCTACCCTGGATTTGGAGAAGAGGCAAATGATGCTTTGTGAAGGTATGAACAGAGCTCCAAGTAGCAGCTTCTAGAATGTCTTTGGTTGGAACCCCTCTGAGAAAAGCTGCTGAAGTAGAGGCAGCCCTGGTGGAATGTGATCTGATCCCCTTGGGCACAGGCTTACCATGGTGCAAGTAGCAGAAACAAATTCAGTGGCTTATCCGCTTAGAAATAGTCTGCCTTGATACAGCCTTCCCCTCTGATCCTGCAGCTAATGCTACCAGTAGTTACACAGACTTTTAGAGATTTGGTCCTGTTTAAGTAGAATCTTAATTGTCTGTCCATGTCCAATGGATGCAGAATTAGCTCCCCCTTGTTCTGTGGATTTGGGTAAAATGCTGGCAGGTGAATGGTCTGGTTAAGAGCCACACTGGATACCATCCTTAGGCATAAAAGAGGGATTGGTCCTGAAGGACACCCTGTCTTGGTAAAATATAAGAAAAGGCTCCACTGCCGTAAGAGCCTGCATTTCTGAAACCCTTCTTGCTGAAGTGACTGCCAAGAGAAAAGCGGTTTTCAAAGACAGAAATTTTATATCTGCAGTAGCTGCTGGTTCAAAAGGAGGCAGGCTGAGTTTTTCAAGCACAAAATTGAGGTCCCATGCAGGAGTTGGTGATCTTCTGGGAGGCCTTAATTTTTTTGGCCGCTCTAAGATACTGTTTAAGCGGAGGAGAAAAAAAAGAGGAGAGGCTCGGTGTTGTAATTTGTTGAGATGGCAGAGGCATGGATTTTTATTGAAGAAAAAGATAGGCCCTTGTCAAGCATCTCAGTCAAATATTGTAAAATCTGAGGAATATTGGGCTTTGTTGAGTCTGTTCCTTGTGCTTGGTTCCAAGTACAGAATCTCTTCCATTTATCAGCACAAGATTTTCTAGTACTAGGCCTTCTAGCTTCCAAAATTACATACATCACAGATTTACTGAAAGGTGGTGGTTGAATTAATTGATCAGCTATTCTGCAAAATTCAGAGTTTGGAGCAGAGTGTGCAGAATTTGATTGTTCTGCTGAGACAGTAGATGAGGTATACGAGGAAAGTATCACGGAGGAAGTGCAGACAAATTCCTCAGAAGTAGGTACTAGGTGCTGGCGAGGCCAGTCCTGAGCAACTAGGATCATTTTTGTTTTTTCCTGACTTTTAGTAAGACCTTGGAGAGTAGAGGCAGAGGGGGAAAAGGCAGAGACTGATAGTTTTTTTCCCCAGTTGAAGGATAGGGCATCCACTTTCCATGCTTCTTTGCGATGAGTTCTTGTGCAGAATTTGTCCAACTGATAATTTTGGGGAGAGGCAAATAGCTCTATTTCTGGGCTCCCCCATTTCTGTTACCATGCTGAAGATTTGTGGATCCAGTTTCCATTCGTGCGGGTCCATAAGATTTCTGCTTAGGTCGTCTACCAAAGTATTTGGTTTTCCTGGCAAGAACTGAACTTACAGATGTATTGGGCAAGTCAAGGCTGTATTCCACAAGGCCATGGCTAGTCTGCAAAGGAGGTAGGAATGTGTACCCCCTGCTTGTTTATGTATCACATAACTGTGGTGTTGTCTGTATCAGTAGTTGTCCTGGATGAAGTCAGTCTTTGAAGGCTGTCGGAGCATTCTGAACAGCTAGCATCTCTATCTGGTTGATATGCAGATGCATTTGGTTTGGGCTCCATTTGCCCTGAATGCATCTCCCCGCCAGGTGAGCCCCCCCAAGCATAGTCTGATGCATCTGTAGTTTGGGTGGCAGGGGGTAGAGTGAATGACAGTCCCTTGTTTTGGTGACATGTCTCTGCCCACCAAAGAAACTCCTGTTGTAGGCAGGGAATGAGGGGAATCAGTTTCCAGACTGTGACAATGTTGACTCCATAAACTTTTTAGGTACCATTGAAGTTTCCTCATATGCAGTCTCACATATGGAATTAATAGAATGCAGGATGCCATGAACACCAAAGCCTGCAGAATTTGTCTTGCAGATAACTGGGTTCTTGTTGCCATTTGTTAAGTATGTTGTCAGTTGCCTTTGTCTGGCATAAGGTAAGCCATCTGGGCAGTTGTATTCAAGCTTGCACCCAGGAATGTAATTACTTGAGAGGGTACCAGTTGTGATTTATTTTCGTTGGTGTACCCTAGGCATGCTAGACGTCTTTTTACAAACGCCAGATGTTGAAGAAGAGTCCTTGTCCTCTGCTTGAATGAGACAGTCGTCCAGATAAGGATAAATTTGAATGATTCTTTGTCTGCATAATGTAATTACTAGTGCCAGGCACTTTGTAAAGACACTGGGCGCAGTAGATAAGCCAAAGGGCAGTGCAGAGAATTGGTAATGCAAAAAACCTTCTTTGAAGCAGAGATATCTTCTGCAGGATTCCTTTATTGGGATATGCAGGTATGTCTCTTAAGACTAGAGTTACAAACCAAGCATTCCTGCCTAGCACAGGCAGTAGCTGTTGTAAAGTCAGCATTTTGAATTTTGTAATGTCCAGGAATGTGTTCAAAATTGATCAGTCCAGTTTTGGACGCCATGAATTGTATTTTCTGGGTACCAGGAAAAGTCTTAAATAAAAACCTTGTCCTTTTTCCTTTTCTGGTACTGGTTGAATAGCCCCCATATCCATGAGGAACATGACTTGTTACTGGGTCTCTGCCCACTGGTTTTGTGGCAGATCCGGCCATCCGTTTGTAGCTGGCAAAGTTTGTGTCTTTTGGCTTTTCCCGGTTAGGGGTCGCCACAATGGAACGCCGGTCCGCTAATGATTGGCAATGGATTTTTACATGCAGAGTTGCCAGCCCCGACACCCAACCTTCAACGAAGGTACACCCATTCACGCATGTCTCCACGCAGAAGACGCTCTAGCCGAGAATCGAACCGGACAGAGTCTTACTGTGCATATGGAAATTAAATCAGTACCCCTGGGATACGTTTAATACCCACTTTTTCCTGGGTAATTAACTGCCATTTTTCAGCATGAAGTGCTAGTTTTCCCCCCAAGTGGGCTGCCAAAAGGCAAGTGCTTGGTGATGGTAGAGGAAAGTCATTGAGAATGCTTACTGTAGGTTTGTGCTTTGTTTCCTCCAGTTTTGGAGGTGGAGGCACCCCAGTGCTTTGACCTGCAAGAACCCTGTGATTGGTATCTGGAGCCTTTTGAACGCCTGGATTTGCCTTCAGTGGCTCTGACACAGGAAAGGACCAATTTTTAGTAGGCCAGTGTCTACTGAACCTTGGTGGCTGCACTTGCAAGATTTCTTTTACAGTTTGCATAGATTTAGCTTGGTCTTCCATTTTCTTTAAAAACTCTTCTGACTTACTACCATACATAGTATCATGCTGCAAAGGGGCATCCAACAATTTAGCTTTAACATGATCAGGCAGATTTTGCTCCTTGAGACAGGCATGCCTTCTAACCACAAATCCCAACGTTGGCCCTACAAGGAATAAAAACCACATTGCACAGTATGCTTTCCAACCTGTTCTGCTGAATGCAATTCCTGTAACTATTTACCACACAATCAGAAATAAACAATTTTCTGTTTCAGTAAGCCCATAACATGCTGCTGATATTTAAGCATATGAAACTGGCAGTTTAAGGCCCTGACTGCCAAGGATGCAGACGTATAAAACCTTCTTTTCCCATCTATCCAGCTCCCTGGAATCTCTGTCAGAGGGGGTAGGATTTTTGGCTGTAGAGGCCTTTACACCCTTGGGAACCTGAGAAATAGTCTCAGGATCAGCAGCAGGATTTTTGAAAATGAATTTCTGGGAATCAGGAACCCTGTAATATCCGTCTGGCTTACTAGGAGCAGGAGGCAGGGAATCAGGAGCCATGCATGATTCCGAAAACACATCAACAATGTCTAATACAGGAGAGGTATTTCCAAAGGCCTATGCTAAGGAAGAAGGAAATCACTAAGCCTTTTTTTTTTGGAATCAGAAAAGTCCTGACTCTCCCAGTGAAAATATCCCCTTAAGTATGCAAAGTCTCTCCAAAAGAGTAATCCTCAGGAGGAGATGCAGATGGGATGGATTCCTCTGCATCAGAATCCTCATAGGGTGGAATAGAAAATTCCTGATCAGAAGAGGAATCGGAAGAAATGGAAACCTGATCTGAAGATTCATAATCAGTGCCTTGCCTAGGCCTCTTAACAGGGGGTTAGAAACCCCTGATAAAGGTAATTAAATCCTCAGCCATTTTGATAATCTGTTTTTTAGGCATAGGGGCCCTGAGCACGTGGCTCATACGTCTTTTTTTTTTTTTTTTTTTTTTAAGACACAGAAGATGCTTTTGAGGCTGGCGGTTTAATATAAAAATGTTGAGGCCTGAAAACACCCTCAGAAGCTCAGCAGCTCCGGACCCTTCTAAGGGATAGACATCTGCGAGTTCAATACTCAGAATCTCACGGCATACCGGACTCAGAATGGATCTTGGTAGTGACCTGCGACTCAAAAGTAGCAGGTATCAGAGGCTGCGAAAGCGCCTCTGAGTACTGGCAAACCGGCGACTGGCTTAGGGAAGCTTCGTCATCTGTTTTGGACCTAGACTGTCTTTCTTTGCGGTTTTCTGAGAAATCCGGCAGTCTGATCGCTAACAGTCGACATTTCAGGATAATTAAATCTTGAATCAAAATATTTAGAAGCAAAAATATACCAACGCTCAACAGTGCATTGGTTAAATCTAGCACAAAACAGACAGCAAGGTACGTTGTGATCCGAGCCTAGGCAAAGAATACAGTACAAATGAAAATACTTATGAAAAATCCTTATGAGGTATTTGCTTTCCACAAGTAATGCAGTTAACTTTTACATCGGTAAGGAACAAGAAAAAGTTTCCCCAATGGGGTACTTAGCTTTAGTTTGAAGACTTCAGTTCTGAAACTCTAATGCGAAAATTTCAGGAGTCGGCCGACCGGCACTTGCAAACTGCTTCTGCTTCAGGCACCACGTGGCAAGAAAGACTGAATAAAAAGGCGTTGGCTGCATGTTTGATACCCCTGACGACCTGACGTCAAGGAAGAGGAAACAGCAACCGACACAGGACATAAGACTGTTGTTCAGGCCGACTGAGGGCAACCTGCCACACTAAACACCATCTATCCTAGGATGCTTAAAAATTGTCTGGCCATATGTGTCACTTCCATGAAGTGGACGACAGCCACTGGTGATTCCACTTTCTTAGTCTGCATCATGTATTACCCCAGAAGGCCATCTTGTCAAAAGAAGGATTTCTACTCATTGAGGGGTGAAGCACTGCAATGTGTACTCCACAGCCCTCTACTGATTCAGGCTTAATCTCAAGCAGAGAAGCAATCTATATATGAACAAGGCCCTGTAACATGCAGTCACAGAGATCAGTAACTTTCAGAAAACTCTAGGCATGTTAGATACACCAAAGAGCAAGGAAATAAACTGCTGGCGCCCTCCCCGCACACACAAACCTCAAACACTGCCTGTGAACTCCAAATGGGGAAGATGAAGGAAAGCATCCTTACATTCCCCATTAATAAGTACTGCTAGAGACCTCTGGACAGGAAGCAAGGCCTGCACTCTCAGCATCCTGAATCATTATTTTTACAAGTGTTGGTCTTGATGTAAACGTCTCACCAGGGCCTTCTTTTCTCAAGACAAAGCTCAAGTAAAATAAAGTGTTATCTGCCAATGAAACACCACTTCTATTTTGCATTTTAGTCTGGTAGCAAGAGGTGGTTGACTACTCCGAGGTCTGAAAACTCCCTCTTGTATCCCTCTGGCTATAATCTGTAGCATTCATTTTCTGAAACAGTGGCCCACTGTTGGTAGAAGATATCAAACAAGCCCAAACCATGGTAACTGGAGAGTGAGGACTGAGTAGAGGAGGAATTTGGGGGGGGATGAGGAAGTATTTACAGCTTTTACCTTCTAAGGGACGTGCCCTTTTCCAACCCCCTAACGATGCCGGAATTTTCTCTCATCTCGCCATCCTACCTCAACTCGGATAAAGTCCTAGTTTGGAAGGTTACCTCCTATTGCATTTGAAAATCAGACCGTGAAACATATTGCATGTTTGGAATCTGAATAGCAGGGTGCCACTAACTGTAGCGCCACATCCTTGAAAGAGGAAATACTAATGGTCTCTGATGCAGTCTTGGACACTGCATCTACAGCATTTTAACATTTTACGAGACGCTTCCCAAGCTGTAGGGTGGTTTGTAATTGTAAAACCACGGAAGCTTTCCAATTCACAAGTGCATGAGGATGCTTCTGGTATTTCAAAAAAGTGGGTTAGGCAGTTCATAGAATGCCAAAGTTATCACGGCATATATAGAAAGGCAGAAAAAGTACAGTTGTACCTAAACTGAACAAACTTTACATGTTAGAGTAGAAAAATGTTGCAGTACGGACTATGGGTCTGCCTTGCAGAAGCCCGTGACCAGCCCGATTTCCAGAGTCTTTTCATCATCCTTAACTAATGGGTGCCCCAAGACAGATGTATTGAAGTCAGGGTATAAAAAGGGTTCTGTCAGAACCATCTTCAGATCTTTCTAAGCAGTGAACAAGCAGTTTGATGACAGAGGACAGCACACCCACTGCAAGAAAAAATGTAGAATGCAGAAAGTCCTCTTATCTCAATCATCCCTAACTGCAGAAAACTCCTGTACCCTTTGTACCCAGCAAGGAGGAAACAAGTGGTCAGCAGGCGGAGGTTGGAGGGTAGCCATATGTTACTGTAACAGTGAGCTACTTCTAACACCTACAATTATGGTAAGTGGGTCACAACTGTACAATGTTCTTCACAGTCAATGCTGTAGTACTAATTGTTGGGAGGAGTCCCAAAGCCAACAGTTGGGTAAGTAGGGTCACCTGTGCGACTTAAGATTTTGCTATATAGCAGCAGTGAAACATGCTCTAACCCTGGAGACACTGACTAGGTTACAACACTGGTAAAGATGTGCATGGAGTTACAGGTGGCCGATTCTTGGACAGCTTCGGTGGGGACTCCTTTAAGGAAAGAAGTGGTAGTTGAACCATGTCTGGTGGAGTGGGCTTTACTCTGCCCAGGTAAATCCTTTCCATTCTGTGAACAACTTTAAGCAGTTAGCTACCCATTCTGAAACTGCTTGGAGTCTGGCTTGCCCAGTTTGCCCTGTACGAAGCCACCGCCAACTGCTCTACTTGAGTTTTTGTCCTATACTAGATTGTACCAGAGATCCCTATGCACATCCAGGGAGTGGATGACTTGCTATCCACTTTTCTGTGGGATTTGCTTAGACAACTAGTAGATGGATAGGCTGGTTTAAAGTTCTGATACCTCCTTACACATAAAGGATGGGTTTTGTTCTGAGGGTGGCCCTATCCTTAAACAGTGAAAGGTTCTTTACATGAGAGGACTTGTAGCTCAAACTCTCCTAGCTGATGTAACAGCTATAAGGACGGTAATCTTCCAAGTCAGCATCTGTTGAGAGTAATGACAGCAGGTTCAGAAGTGTGGCAAGGTTAGTTTTTCCAACTAGGATCGTATGCCAGAATAGGGTTCCTTCTGTGTGGTCTCAAGTGAATCATCCCTTTTAGAAAGTTTCATGTGGGGGTGTGAGATTAGTGAGGCACTGTGCAAGCAAACTGATTTGCTGATGTACCTTAATACTAGGAAAGTCCTTGTCTGAATAGATCTAACAGGTACTTAGAAAATCTTTTCCATTTTGCCAGGTATAATTTCCTGATATTAGGCTTACTTTCCATTTCTAACTTAAGTATGCCACTGGGATAAGGATGCAGTCCGTTGGGTCAAAATCCAATCCCTTAGGCAGTTAACATGAGACTACATAGGGAAAGAAAACAGACCCCCCTCTGACAAGGCAGAGGAAATCTATCTTTTGTGGTAGACGGCAGAATCTCCCCTCACTGAAGTGTCAGGAGGAAGGAGAACCATGCTGTCACGGCCTGAAGAGGGCCACTAGGATCATGCTGCGTCTGTCCAACCTGATTTTTGCCAGTACTCTGAGAATAAAGGGGGTAGAAATACATGCAGGAACTAGTTATGTCCACGTGAAAAAAATACATTTTCCAAGCTCTTATCTGCGGTGTTCTGGAGCAAAACATCTCTATAAACATTTGTTGTGGTGAGAGGTTAGATCTATTAAGGGATCCCCAACTGTATGGTTAAAGACAGCTCTTCAGCCTCCATTCATTGGAATCTAAAAAAGTCCTTGCTTAAAAGAACCTGCCAAGCTACTGTACTGGCCAGGAGTATGAAGCACTGAACATCAGCTCCATTTCAAGAACCAGCATGCAAGATTTCTTGGAAAGGCTGCACAGAGAAAGTTCCCCCCCCGTTTATGTACTACACATCACTGTGGCATGGGTTAAATTTTGTTGAAAGCTTTTATATCCAGGTAGCCTGCTAGTGCTTATTCTGATTTATAATCAACTACTTCTGCTTTGGGGGACAAAATGCCCGGCACTTCCGGAGGACCCAAGTGCCCCCACAAGCTATGTCTGAACTGCTGAGATGGTAAGGTCCGCTTCCTGTAAAGAGAAAATTGCCTCTGGTTCCTCTGTATGGTGTTCTTCCACTATAGGAATTCCCTTTTCAGGCACGAAAGGAGAGTTAGTAGGGTTTTTCAGGGATTGGAAAAGCTGTTCAACATTTTTCAGAAACCACTGAAATTTCACCATGTGCAAGTTCACACATGGGATCATGAGAATGCAGGATGCCATGTAACCTGAGGAATTCTCCTGCAGCGATGAGCTTCTTGGTAGTAGCTCAATAAGCATGTCAAGCCAGCAATCTTATTTAGGAGAAAGGCAGATTTCTGTTGAACTGAATTTATGGGGGCTCCGACAACGATCCTTGTTTGAAGGAGAGTTTATGATTTTTGAAGATTTAGAGAGACCTACTTTCGGAAAACAGTCCATGTTGATCTGCAAAGTATTCAGGGTGTCTTATGTAGAGCTTCCCTGAATGATAAAAGTCGTCCAAGTATGGGGTAAATATGTACCCCTACAGTTCTGCAACGTGCTATCAGACAAGCTAGATATTTTGTGAAACTATGGAAGCAGTACATAACCCAAATGGTAAAGCAAAAAACTGGAAGTGGGAGCCTGTTGCTACAAATCTTAGATACTGTGATGGTCTACACTAACATGGAGGCAAGTGTATTTTAGTCTAGGGTAACTGTAGAAGCATCTTAGATCATGGGCAGGAATTTTTGCAATGTAAGCATTCTGAATTTTGGGAAGTCTAGGACCTTTTTCAGATCTGAGAAGTCCAAGATGAGCCTTCCAGATGCCTTCTTTTCTTGGAGCTAGAAATATTCTTTAGAAGCCTTTTCCCTCTTGCCCTGAAGGGACAGGCTAGATGGATCCTTGGAGAAGGTCCCTTAGGACAGGTGACAAGAAGCTTTCTTGGACTTTTGGTGGCTTTGGAATCTCTGAATACAGTACCTCTTTTCTACATTGCTGAGGACCCAATGGTTTATGGTGATGTATTTACACAGGTTTACGAGGGACGGCTCCTGTCAGAGGCTGGGAAGAGGGTGGAGCAGAACAGTTGCCAGTTTCTGCCTGTGCTGGGAGGGTCCCTTTGGAGCTGCCTGCTGTGCACAACTCTTCTGTTGGCAGTCTCCTAGACTGTCTTGGTCTTTTTCACAGAGAGGCCTGCCCTTGTCTATGTAGAAAAGAACAAAGTTTAAAAAGGTAATTCCAACTATACCTTGGGGTAAGAGACCAGTAAAACTCTCAGCTTTAATTTGCTTACCTTTTTAATCCAGATTCTCAAAGACTTGTTCAACTGGAAGATAAAAAAAGTTCAGTGACTAATGGGGCATCCAATACAGCCTTTACCTGATCTGACAGGGGCTGGGTACTGAGCAATGCATGTCTGCAGATGACAACTTGTGGGTGGCTGCTCTGCAAGAAGCATCCAAGGCAACCCAGCCACATTTTAGGGAGTGTTTGGACACTTTCAAAGCTTCTGGCTATTTTCTGGATTTCCTTAGATAAGGTTCTACCCAAAACAATCCATCTTGGCTAGCATTTTGTCTTTGAGACACAAGGTACTTCAGAGCATGGACCTCACCATTCAAACCTCCCATTGCCAGAAATGCAGAGTAAGAAAGCTTACTTCCCAAGTCTAATTAGTAATCTGCTTTCCCTGTCATTAGGCAGGGGATATCTTCTTGATCCTTTAGGTACACCTTTTGTGAATTCAGTGGAGGCTACAGAAGTCAGTTTTGGGGGTTTTGCTAAGGTGCTTGCGAAAATACAAGCACTGTAAAAAACATCTGACTGCCTAGGTGCACGGGGTAAACAATCACAGTGTAAAGAAAGGTTTTCAAAAACTTCATCCAATACAAGTACAGGAAGAATAGCCAGTAGTCTCTATGAAGGCAAGCTTAGACCTTTCCCAACTAAACGCCTCCCCCTTCTGTGCAGGGTAACCCATAAGGGAAGGTCCTTGGGGGGCAGAAAAGTGGGCATCATCTCACTATGGGTAAGTGAGAGGTGGCAAGTGGCCATAGTACAATGCCTCATCCTTAGCTAGAAGAATGTTGCTCCTTTCAGATGAGGAAGCCTCAGACGTGGAGGGGCGAGAGGGCCCAGGGTGGCCTAATGGGTAAGGTGTTTGCCTTACAAACACAAGGTACAAGGTTTGAGTCTCAAAAGGGATAATTTGCTAGGCTTACAATGGCCCGCAAGGGCAGTTAGCTTAGTACTAATCTATGAATCTATAATCTATGAATCTATGAATAAGCTCTTGTCCCATGGCCATGGGCTTCGGTCTGAAGTACTGCAAAAAATCTGACATTTGCTTTACCAGAAAGTCTGACTGCGCATAGGTGCTCTTTTTCAGCAGAGGCCCAAGTAGAAAGGCTCCAAGGTATCATTTAATGCAAGTCAATACAGACAAAATTTTATAATGCAGTTTCAATGAATACACTGAATATCAATACAAATGTTATACTGAGAAGCTAACATTAAAAGTCGTGTAATGAGACTTAACATACAGAAGAGTGGTATACAAGATGGGCACAAATAATTTAATACAACAGAGTGAGGCATTAGAGAAAATAATCAAGTTTAAGTGCTAGAGAAGTAGAGATGGAACAGTAAGTTGGTTATAATTAAAAGTAGGTATAGTAGTTTTAGTACAATAAAGTGAAGTATTATAAGGGGATAAGCAGATTTAGTGAATTCTCAACCACATTATTACTTAAATATTTTTTTTTTCATGGAAGTGAGATTTTGCAAACAGAAGTAATTAATTAGGGGGAGGGAGCAAATAGCCAACTTTCAAAAGACGTAAAGGCTTCTTGAGTAGTTCTCTGAAGCTGTATTAGGTTGCCAGAAATGCATATTAGGCTAGAATAAGCAGTGTACTTTAAGAAATCTTGAGAATTTATGTAAATTGTTAGTGAACATATTAAAGAGGAAACAGCCAAGAATGAAGACCTGTGGCACACAAGTACCAACGAGAAGGAAGGGAGAAATAGTGGAGAGCCATTTTATAGACTGGTATCTTATCAGTTAAGTAGATGTTAAACTATAGTAGTGTGGGCTGTGGTTCACTTTGGTTTCGGTGACCAGAGGATGCGGTCATCAGTTGTAGCTTTGCTGGTTGAAGACAGGGAGACTTCCATGACCCACAGCGCAGACATCGGAAGTTGAGGCCTGCACAATGACCTTCGAATTAACCAATGTGAGCTGTGGTAACATTCATCCGTAAGCCAGAAACAATGTTGGCCTCCTGAGGCACTGCACCAGGTGGTTTAGGCCTGAAAGAGGGTGCTGCAAAGGCACCTTACCTGGGTCTGTCAAATTAAGCCCCATCATTAGAGCTTTTTTCAGAAATTTTTTTTTTTGGAATGACACTAGCCAACATTGGAATCTGTGGAGGCCCTGTGGTAGTAGGAACCCTGTGTTTAGTGAGGAGACTGGGGGAGAAAATGACTGTCCCCCACAGGTAGGCCACAGTATATTAGGTAAAGTAGAGGGGCAGGTGGGCGGGACTGAATACTGCAACATGGAAAGGGATGACATCTAAGGTTATGGCAAGTTCTTAAACTATTCTATGTCCTTCTATTCTCATGTTGCAGTATTCATTACAGTAGGGAGAGTACCACAGCTTTAGGTATGAGCCTGGGTGGAGGAATGGGGTCCCTGGTTGATGAGGCCTTGGACAATTGACCTGGCAAACCCCATTCTGACTCTGGAGGCTAGGTCCAGTTTGTAATGTTTGGTAAAGGTGTGTACTGAAGTCCAAGTGGCAGCTTCTAAAATGGAAGCATAGTCAATCCCTTTGAAAAAGGCAGCTGAGGAGGCCGCTGTAGAGTGAGGTTTGACATGATCGTTTAAGGATTTTCTGATAGGAATAGCACATGCCAACGGATTTAAGGTTCCATGAAGAAATTATCTATTTGGAGACTGCTTCTCTAGAGCTCTCTGACTGAAGCAGATGAAAACTTGGTCAGACTTTGACAGGTCTGGTTTTGTCTAAGTAGTACCTCAGTTGCCTGTGGACATCTAGAGAATGGAGAGCCCTCAGAGGAATTTTTTGGACGAGGGTAGAAAAAAACAGTAGATTAACGGTCTGGTTTAATGAGAGTTCATTAACGACCTTAGGCATGAAGGAGGGGTTAGTCCTGATGGCAACTCTGTCCTTGTGAAAAATAAGATTAGGAGAGATGGCTACAAGGGCTTTTATCTCAGATACCCTCCTGGCAGTGGCGAGGGCCACTAGAACTGTTTTCAGGGTGCATAGTTTTAGGGATACTGAATGTGCTGGTTCAAAAGGTGGCAATGAGTTTTTCCTAGTACAAAGTTCAAGACCCAAGCGAGAGGTATAGGCTTTCTGGGGGGTCTGATATGAAGTACCCCTTTCAGAAAAAGCTGGACTTCCAATATCAAAGTAAGAGGAGGTGATATGGGGAGAAATACAAAGATGGCAGATAAATGGACTTTGAAGAGTAAGTTAGTCCCGAGTGAAGTAGCTCACACAAATAGTAAAAGACCACAGTTACAGTAGTCAGAGGGTCCTGTTTTTTCCATTAACACGTGGAGAATCTGTTCCACTTGGAAACTATGTCTCCTGGTACTAGGTTTTCTGGCCTCCTGCAGAACATTGAGTACGTTCTTAGAGTATAGGTGTCTGTAGGGGATTAGAATCCTATTACCCATAAGGTTAGTTTCAGATGGTTCACCTGGAGGTGCAGTAGGGATCCCCAGTCCTGTGTCAGCAGGTTTATTCGGTGGGGTAACCTGCGATTGCCTTTGGCTAGTAGGATGGGGAAACCAATGCAGTCTTGGCCAAAAGGGGGTCACTAACAGGATTTTGGGTTTGTCCCTCTATTTTCAGGATATATTTCTGAATCAGTGTGAAGGGAAGGAAGGCACAGCGGTACATTCCCCTCCCCAAAGAAAGAAGGCATCCACTTTCCAAGCTTGTGGATGTGGGTCCCTTGTACAGAATCTGGGCATCTGTCTGCTCAGGGGGGAGGCAAAGAGAGAGTACAGTTGTGTACACTTACAAGTGTGTATTCACTGTTGCACACATTACATTTGGGTTATCTGCTTGCAGGTAGCCCTCAGTCAGCCTGATTAACAAAGTCTTGGGTCCTGCGTCGGTTGCTGTCCCTTCTTCCATGTCAGGTCATCAGGGGTATGAAAACATGGAGCCGACATTACATCAGTTTTTCTTGCCCCAGATGTCAGATTCCCCCTAAAGGGAAGCAATTAAATAAAAAAGTACAAAGATATACCTCCAACAAAAAAGCAAATACACCAAAAAGGCTTTTAAGCATAGTAAAGGAAAGTAGAGGTATAGCCAAAAGAAGTTAGGGGGCTGGAAGGACGGTAACCAGGACTGCAACAGTGAATACACTAGAACATCTACATTTATGGTAAGTATACACAACTGTACTATGTTCGTGTTTCACTGTTGCAGTCATTACACTTGTGTAGATTCCCAAAGCTATGGTTGGAAGGAGGAATTTAGATAGCATTAGGGCCAGCTATAAGACCCTGCAAGAATGCAGTGGAAAAGCCAGCTCTGGATTTAGAGAAAATTGGCAAATAACGCTTGGTGAGTACGTACAGAACTCCAGGTAGCAGCTACTAGGATGTCCCTGGTAGGGACCCCTCTGAGAAAGGCTGTAGAGGTAGATGCAGCCCTGAAGCGAGGTCTGATCCCCTGGGGATAGGTTTTCCATGGTGCTTACAGCAGAAATGAATGCAATGGCTTATCCATTTAGAAATGGTTTGTTTTGAAATAGCCTTCCCCTCTGCCCCTGCAGCAAAAGCCACCATCAGTTCTTCAGATTTCCTTTGAGGTTTAGTCCTGTCCAAGTAGAATCTAAGTTGTCTGTGCACATCTAAGGAATGCAATATCCATTCCCCTTTATTCTGTGGATTGGGAAAGAAGGTTGGCAAATGAAAGGACTGATTAAGTGCCACACTGGATACCACCTTGGGCATGAAGGATGGATTGGTTCTGAGAGAGACCCTGTCCGCATGAAAGATGATTAAAGGCTCCACTGCCATAAGGGCCTGTAATTCAGATACGCTTCTAGCTGGATTGCTACAAGGAAAGCCGTTTTCCAAGAAAGGAATCAAGTCTGCAGTAGCAGCTGGCTCGAAAGGAGGTACAGTGAGTTTCTCCAAGACAAAGTTAAACTCCCAAGCTGGGGTTGGAGCTCTCTGAGGAACTGTTTCAGCAGTGGATGAGAGAAGAGGGGAGGTTCTGTGTTATAATGAGCTGAAATGGCTGAGGCGTGGATTTTAATGGAAGAAAAAAAAGGCAGGCCCTTGTGAAGCATCTCAGTTAAGTATTGTAAAATCTGAAGTAAATTGGCCGCTGCTGTGCTAATCCCTTGAGACTGGTTCCAGGCACAGAATCTTTTCCATTTTTCAGCATAAGATTTTCTAGTACTAGGCCTCCTTGCCTCTAAAATGATAGCCATCACAGGTTTGCTGAGGGATGGTAAAGGAAAGATTTAGTAATTAACCAGGCTGCAAGGTTCAGTGTTAGAAGCTCAGGGTGCAGAATCTGGTTCTCCTGCTGTGATAGTAGGGAAGGAGTCCGAGGCAGGTGTCATGGAGATAATAGTGACACACTGTGCGCAGGAGGGGATACCAGTGTTTGTGCGGCCAGTCTGGAGCAATCAAAACCATCCTTAGTTTGCCCGGTTTGATTTTTAGTAGTACTTAGGTTTTTTCCAGCTGAAGGACAGAGCATCCACTTTCCAGGCTTGTTTGTGGGGAGTCCTTGTGCAAAATTTGTCCCATTGGTAGTTCTGGGGAGAGGCAAATAGGTCTATATCTGGGCTACCCCATTTGCTTGTCAACATGTTGAAAGTCCTTGGTTCCAGTTTCCACACATGTGGGACCATGAGGTTTCTGCTTAGTCCGTCTCCCAGTGTATTTAATTTTCCTGGCAGCAATTAAGCTTGTAGGTGCACGTGGCAGCTCAAGGCCATGTTCCACAATGCCATGGCTAATCTGCAGAGGGGGTAAGAATGTGTACCCCCTGCTTATGTACCACAACAGTGGCATTGTCAGTCTTTACCATTAGTTGTCCTGGAAGAATGTGGTCCTTGAAGGCTGTCAGAGCATTCTGTACAGATAACATTTCTTTTTGATGGATATGCAGGTGCATTTGACTTGGGTTCCACTTGCCCTGAATGCACTTCCCTGTCAGGTGAGCCCCCCCATGCATAGTCTGATGCATCTGTTAGGGTTTGGGCGGCAGGGGGTGTGGTGTGAAAGGTAGTCCCTTGTTTTGGTAGCACACCTCTGCCCACCAAAGGAACTCTAGGTGTAGGCAAGGTATGACAGGAATCATTGTTTCTGGGTCCTGAGAATGTTGACACCATAGGCTTTTTAGATACCACTGTACTTGCCTCATATGCAGTCTTGCATATGGAATTAGAAGAATGCAAGAGTGGCTTGCAGTATTTGTCTTTCAGATAGCAGGGTTTTTCTGGCCACTTGTTTGAAGTAGGTTGTCAAATGAATTTGTTTCTCTGGCATGAGGTAAGCCATCTGGGAAATGGTATTCAAGCTTGCTCCAAGGAATATAATTTGTTGACAGGATACCAGGGGCGATTTCATTTCATTTATGGTGTACCCCAGACAAGTTAGAACCCTTTGTACAAAGGCCAGATGATTCAAAAGTAGGCCCTGGCTTTCTGCCTGAAATAGACAATCGTCCAGGTACGGGTATATTTGAATATTTCTTTGCCTGCAAAATGCAATAACTGAGCTAGGCACTTTGTGAATACCCTGGGCGCAGTAGATAAGCCAAAGGGCAGTGCAGAGAACTGACAGTGCGTGCAAAGTGAAGGTATCTTCTGCAAGATTCCCTGATTGGGATGTATAGGTATGTTTCTTTTAAATCTAGTGTTGCCAATCAGGCATCTTTGCCTAGCATAGGAAGTAACTGGTGAAGAGTCAGTATCCTGAATTTTGGAATCTCCAAAAAGGTGTTTAGAGTAGACGGGTCCAGCAAAGGACACCATAAATAGTCTTTCCTGGGAACCAGGAAAAGTCTTGAATAGAAACCTTGGAAAAAACCTTTAACAGTGTAAGAAGAGTTTATCAGTGGAAAGTGAAAAAAAGCAAGATGAACCTCCGTTAAACCACCACGACAAAAATCTTGTGTAGAAAGCAAATAATCCAATGCGAAGCAGCAAATAAAAGTTCGAAATTTATTGAACTGTAATTAAAATAAAAATAAAATAAAATGGTCTAAAAGTCTTAGCAAAATCGTCCTTACTAACTGGATAAGCGCTTTCAGCTTCTAGCCTTCTTCAGATCGTGAAATTTTTAGGACTAGTGCTTACGATTTTATAAAAAGAAATGACCAATAAAACTACAGCATTAAGGAATAATTTGCATCATAGCTTCACTAGTTCACATTCTCAATTGGTTGTAGTGTATCCAGTCATCTTATTGAGAAGACCGCTTGTAGCCCTATCACATAAGTCAAAGTAGTTCTGTGATTAAAGGTTTGGCGGCAAATTTATGCTAAACAATTGATTGTTCCGTTCCATACATTGACTTTCCAAGCCCAATGCGCCCATAGGAACACCCATTCAATTTCTACAGTCTTCTGCCATTCAATAATCACATACCAGGTTTCCAGTAGTCTATCAATCATAAAAAATCATAAATATAAATATAATACATAAATCCCATATATAAATCACCCTTCCACATAGAAGGAAGTTGTATCATATGCACTTGTCAGATATAATCATATCGGTTCTTCCGGAGATCTGTTCAAATCTAGCAACAATACATATTTGATATTTGTTACATCGCTCAGGTCGATGCTTAGATATTTGTGACTTGAGCGATGTAACAAATATCAAATATCTACTGCTGCTAGATTTGAATGGATCTCCTGATTTTGGAATAAACAATAAATGACTATCTGAGAAGCGCATATGATATATTTTCATTCTATGTGGAAGGATGATTTATACAAGGGATTTATGTATTTATATTTATGATTTTTTATGATTTATCGGCTACTGGAATCCTGGTATGTGATTATTGCATGACAGAAGACTGTAGAAATTGAATGGGTGTTCCGATGGGCACATTGGGCTTGTACAGCCAATGTATGGAATGGAACAAAACTGTAGAACTACTTTGAACCTATGTGATAGGCTCACAACAACCAATTGAGAATGGGAACTAGTGAAGCTATGATGCAAATTATTCCTTAATGCTGTGATTTTATTGGTCATTTCTTTTTATAAAATCCTAAGTACTAGTCCTAAAAATTTCACAATCTGCAGGCTAGAAGCCGAAAGCGCTTATCCAGTTTGTAAGGACTATTTTGCTAAGACTTTTAGACCATTTTATTTTTATTTTAATTACAGTTCAATAAATTTCGAACTTTTATTTGCTGCTTCGCATTGGATTATTTGCTGTCTACACAAGATTTTTGTCGTGGTGGTTTACCGGAGGTTCATCTTGCAGAGTAGAAACCTTGACCCTTTTCCTCTTTTGGTACCAGTGGAATAGCCCCAATGCTTGAGAGAAAGTACTTGTTTTTGGGCCTCTGCCCACTGATTTGGGGGTAGGTCCAGCCACCCGCTTGTTGCTGGCAACATGTGGAAGTAAAATCTGTATCCCTGGGACACTACATTTAAAACCCATTTGTCCTGAGTAATGAGTTCCCAATTCTTTGCATGAAGAGCAGTCTTTCCCCTCAAAGGGGCAGTCAGTTGATAAGTGCTTGGAAATTTTAAAAGTAAGTCACTGAGACAGTTTACCATAGGGGGAGTCTTATTCCCAGATTTGGAAGTGGTGGCCCCTCACTGCTTAGTTGTGTGTATCCCCGGGGACTGAAACCTGGGGTTTTTGCTGTGTCTGGATTTAGCTTGAGAAGGCCTGGAAGGGTCTGGAAAGGACCAATTCTTAAGAGGGCCAGTGCCTACTAAATCTAGGAGACAACTTGTAAAACAAACAGTTTGCATAGATTTAGCTTCATCTTCCACCTTTTTAAGAACTTCCTCAGCATTTTTGCCAAAGAGACGGTCCTGATTTAAAGGAGCATCCAACAATTTAGCTTTAACATGATCAGGCAAAGATTGCTCTTTAAGCCAAGCATGCCTTCTGAGCACAGACCCAGTAACAGCAGCCCTGCAAGAGGACTCCAAAGTATCAAAACGACAATGCAAAGTACGTTTCCCAACTTCTTCAGCAGAAAGCATTAAATCCTGTAATTCATTTTCCACAGTCAGGAATCATTTTCTGTTTAAGCAGTCCAATAACATGATGCTGATACTTTAACATATGAAACTGGCAGTTTATAGCCCTAATGGCCAAGGTTGCAGAAGTGTAAACCTTCTTACCCCATCTATCCAGCGCCCTGGAGTCTCTATCAGAAGGGGTAGGATTTTTAGCAGTAGAAGCCTTAAGGCGCTTGGGCCCCTGCAAAACAGTCTCCGGATCTGCAATAGGATTTTCAGAAAGGAACTTGTGGGACTCAGGAACACTGTAGTATTGTCAGGTTTTCTGGAGCAGGAGACAGGGAATCAGGGGCCAAACTAGATTACGAAAAAGCATCAACAATGTCTAGTACAGGAGGAATAGCTAAAGTTAGCTGAGGTAGGAGAAGGAAATCCCCAAGCCTCTTTTTTGAATCAGAAAAATCCTGGCTTTCCCAGCATCAATGCTCCTTTAGAGTATGTAAAGTTTCCCCAAAAGAAAAATCATCAGGAGGGGAAGCAGAGGGAATGGAATCCTCTGCATCAGAATCTTCTTAAGTAGATATGGGCAAATCCATATCATCAGAAGATTCAGAAAAAAAGAATCCTGATCAGAAGATTCATAATCAAGTTCAGTCCTAGGCCTCTTAGAAGGGGGGGGGGGGGGGGGGGGTTGGCTACTCCTGATTAGAGTTAATATATCTTCAGCTATTCTTGTTTTTCAGGCATAGAGGCCTGAGCATGTGGCCTGGGCGTTTTTTTAGGCATGGATCGAGATTTAGGCCTAAGAAAACAAGGAGGCGTTGACTTAATATACAAGTCCTTAGGCCTGAATGCACCCTCAGAAACCTGTGTCTGCACAGTGGCTCCAGACCCATCCAAGGTAGAGACCTCTGTGGGTTCCATAGTTGAAGCATCTCGTAGCATACTGGAGACCAAATGGGTCTTAGAGGCCTGTGAATCAGAAGTAGCAGCGATCAGGGGTTGTGAAAGAGCCTGACTGAGAACCGGCGAACTGGTGACTGGCTCAGGAGAAGCGTCAATGGAGTTTTAGACCAGGGCAGCCTGTCTTTGCGTTTTTTCAGAATCCCAGTAGTCGGATGGCTAACAGACATTTCTGGATAATGAAACATAGAACCAAAATATTTAGAGGCGAAAATATACTGACTGATAGTATGCTGATTAAATAAAGCACAAAACCGACAGCAAGGTACATCGTGGTCAGGGCCTACGCAAGGAATACAGTGCAAATTAAAATCTTTGAGGTATTTGCTTTCAACAAATAATGCAATTATTAACTTTTACTGACATCGGTAAGGAGCAAGAAAATGTTTCCCCAACGGGGTACTTAGCTTTAGTTGAAGACTTAGGTTCTGAAACGTGAAAATGAAAACGTCAGGAGTCAGCCGACAGGCACTTGTGAAATGCTTCTGCTTCGGGCTTGATGTAATTGTGTCGGCTGCATGTTTTATACCCCTGATGACCTGATGTCATGGAAGAAGGGACAGCAACTGACGCAGGACCCAAGACTTTGTTAATCAGGCCGACTGAGGGCTACCTGCAAGCAGATAACCCAAACGTAATGACTGCAACAGTGAAACATGAAAAACATCTGCTTGTGCAACATCCCACCTGTAGAAAAGGTCCAGGAATAACTCTCTCTGATGCATCCATTCATGAGATGGAGCTGATGTTCTGCTGCGTGCATCCGCCATAACATTCTCTGTTGAAGGAATATACACTGCTACCAGGTGAATCTGGAGTGATGATGCTGGATGGCCTGGCTGCACAGAAGTAGGGCTTAGTCCCCAAGCTGCTTGTTTATGCACCAGAGGACAGTTATGTTGTCAGTGATCACTTTCAAGGCTCCTAGCTAAAGAGCTGATTTGAATGTTTGTAGGGCTAGCAGTAGTGCCCTCATTTCCTTTATGTTGATATGGTCCTTTCGTCTTGTACGGTGAATTGTTTCTGGTTTATTAGTAGCACTGCACCACACCCCACGTCTGATGCATCTTTGGAGACCTGTTGTATGGGGGTTCCTTGGTTGAGGTGAAATGCTGATACCCACCACAGGAGTTGCCTCTTCAGACACTGAAGTAGGAGAAGGGGTGAGTGAAGGGGCTGGGAGTGTTGGCTCTTAGGATCCACTGAATTTTCCACCTGTGGAGTCTTGCCAGAAGTAACATGGGTATAAGGAATGCCATGTGACATAACATTCTTAGGAATTCCCAAGCTGGCAAGGAGAAGTGGGTGAGATTTTTTGAAAAAAAAAAAGAAAT